>NW_020173979.1:2412902-2442714 GCF_003031525.2 Neophocaena asiaeorientalis asiaeorientalis | reverse complement strand
AAAAAAAAAAAAAAAAAAAAAGTGACCTGATTTACTTTACCTGTTGAAGATGAGGGAACCTCATTGCTTCTCATAAGTCCAGCCTGCATGTAAATGTCGTTATATTTGAGTAAATGGTGTTCTCTCTCAGTTATTCGAGAAGAAGCATAAATTTCTTGTTTCATGTGATTTAGGGAGTCAGCTGTGCTTTCCTTGTTTACTGACACGTTTTATATATATTGTTCCTGCGTGTAGTTTTAAACTGCCTCCCCACCCCCTCACCCCCAGTTATTTCTGCCTTCTCGCTTCAATATTAGTCTAGATTGGTCTCTTCTAAGTATTACAGGGTTAGGAATAACACATCATTGATTTCAAAGCAGTGTCTGAAGTAGTAGCGATTTATTTCAGACCATAGGAATTCTGTGTGTTGAAATTGGAGATGTGTTCCCCCCTGCAACTTTATTGAGGTATAATTGAAGTACAATAACTCTACATATTTAAAGAGTATTATTTGGTTAGTTTGGACATATGTATATACATGTGAAACCAATCAAGATAATGAACACTTTGATCACCTCCAAAAGTTTCATAGTGCCCCTTTGTAAGCTAACCCTCCCTCCATTCCTATCCCTTAGTAGCCCCGATCTGCTTTCTGTCACTGTAGATTAGTTTACATTTTCAGAATTTTACATTAATGGAATCCTACCATACAGTCTCTTTTTTTTGCCTGGCTCCTTTCACTCTGAATAATTATTTTAAAATTTCTCCATGTCATCTATATCAATAGTTAAATCCTTTTCATTGCTGAGTAGTATTCCATTGTGTTAGATATATTACAGTTTCTTTATCCATTCACCTATTGATGGATACTTGGATTGTTTGCTTTCGCTGTAACAGAGCTGCTGTGAATATTTCCGTACAAGTGTTTGGGTGGACATATATTTTAATCTCTCTTGGTTAAATACCTACGAGTAGCTGTATAGGAAACCGCCAAACTGTTTTCCAAGTAGCTGTACCATTTTACATTCTCAGAAACAGTGTATGAGGGTTCTAGTTGGTCCATATCGTTGCCAGCGCTTGGCGAGGTCAATCTTCTTACTTTTAACCAACCTAATGGGTGGTATGTGGCAGTATCTCATTGTGGTCTTAATTTGTATTGCTTTGATTAATGATGTTCAGCATCTTTACTGTACTTACTGGCTATTCATATACTTTGTGTGTATATGTGAAGTATCTATTAAACTACTTTGCCATTTAAAAATTTTGTCTTCTGAAAGTTCTTTATTCTAGATACAGGCTCTTTGTCTGATATATGTATTGAAAATATTTTATACTAGTCTTTGGATTTCCTTTTTGTTTTCTCACTGACATCTTCCAAAGAGCAAAAATGTTCAATTTTGATGAAGTCCAATTTGTCAGTCTTTCCTTTTATATTTTACATTTTTGTGTGTTCTAATTAGAAACTTTGCCAACTCCAAAAATTGTATTTTCTTGTATATTTTCTCCTAGGATTTATATAGTTTTAGTTTTACAGTTAAGTTTATGAGATCTTTTTCAGGTTAATTTTCATGTATGGTGTAGGCTAAGAGTTGATTTTCTTTCCCCATATGAATATCCAGTTGATCAAGCACCAGTCATTGAAAGAACTTTCCTTTCCCCATTTAATTGTTTTTGCACCTTTATCAGCTCAGTTGATCCTATATGTATGGGTCTACTTCTGGACTCTGTATTCTGTTCCATTGATCTATTTGACTATCTTTATGTGAATATACAGTGTCTTACTGTAGTTGTATAGTAGATTGTGAAAGTCAGGCACTGTTAGTCCTTGTTAGTCTTCTAATTTTGTTCTTTCAAAGTTGTTTTGGCTATTCTAGGTCCTTTGCATGACCATATAAATTTTAGAATCAGTTTATCACTTTTTACAAAAAAAGTTTCTTGAAATTTTAATTGGAATTGCTTTAAATCTGTAGATCAGTTTGGAGAGAATTATCATCTTAACAAAATGGAGGCTTCCTATCCATGAACTTGGTTTCTCTTTCCATCTAGTTAGGTCTTCTTTAATTTCTCTCTGACTTGTTTTATAGTTTTCAATGTAGAGTGCTTGACCATCTTTTGTTAGATTTATTCCTAAGTATTTTATGTTTTTTGGTGCTGTTGTAAATGGACTCATTTTTGAAATTTCAAATTCTTTCTTGGTAGTATATAAAATGAATTTTTGTGTATTACTCTTATACCTTATTTTCTTGCTAAATTTATTAGTTCCAGTAGATGCCCTGGAATTTTCTATTTTAGCAGTCATCATCTGCAAATAGAAATGGCTTTATTTATTCCCTTCTGATCTTTATGCCTTTTAACTCTTTTTCTTGCCTTGTTGCAATGTCTAAGACATTTGAATAGAAGTGGTGACTGCCTTGTTTGCAGGGGAAACTTTGACCTTTAAGCTGATATTGGCTGTAGGCTTTTTTGTAGATGAGATGCTCTCTATTATTTTGAGTAAGTTTCCTTCTTTTCCTAGTTTCATTTATCATGAATAGATACTGAATACTGTCATTTTCTTTCCTTTTTTTTGTTTTTTGCATTTATTGGAACAATCACATTGTTTTCCTTTATTCTGGTAATGTATCACATATTCCCCTGTTAATATGGTGAATTATATTAACTAACTTTTTATTAAACCAACCTTGCATTCCTGGAATAATCTCTATTTGGTTATGATGTATTTTCCTTTTTATATTAGAGCCTATTGAAAATATTTTGTAAGATTCTATTCCGATATTTTAAGTTGGATTCTGTTGTTAATATTTTGTCAAGGATTTTTATATCTATATTCAAGAGGGTTATTAGTCTGTGATTTTCTTTTTTTGTAATGTCTTTGTCAGGTTTTGGTATTTGAGGATACTAGCCTTAGAGAATGAATTCAGCCATGATCTTTCTTCCTTTTTTTTTGAAAGTTTGATGATATTAATTTTATTTCTTCATTGTGCATTTGATAGAATTTTCCATTAAAGCCCTCTGCATTTTCTTTGGGGAATACTTTTTGATAAATTCAATTCCTTTATTAGAAATGAGCTGTTCAGATTTTCCATTTCTTCTTGTGAAGTGGCATTTTCAATAAATTTGTCCATTTCATCCAAGTTTTTGAATTTGTCAGCATAGCATTTTCTTATTATCCTTTTAATGGCTGTATTCTGAAGTGATAACCCGTTTTCCATTCTAGGTAGAGGTGATCAAGCCGTCTAGCTGGAGATGGGGATGAGGGTGGGAGTGGGTATCAATTTTGTTGATATTTTCAAAGAACCAGCTTTTGGCTTTGTTAACTTTCTCTGTTGTGTTCTGTTTTATTGATTTCTGCTCTTATATTTATTATTTCCCTCCTTATTTACTTTTGGTTAACTTTGCTCTTTTTTTTTTTTAAAGCTTCTTAAGGTGGGGAAATTTGTTGTTGTTGTTTTAATTTATTTATTTTATTTTTGGCTGCGTTGGGTCTTTGTTGCTGTGCGCGGGCTTTCTCTAGTTGCCGTGAGGGGGGCTACACTTCGTTGCGGTGCACGGGCTTTTCATTGCGGTGGCTTCTCTTGTTGCGGAGCGCAGGCTCTAGGCACACGGGCTCTAGAGCACAGGCTCAGTAGTTGTGGCGCACGGGCTTAGTTGCTCCGCGGCATGTGGGATCTTCCCGGAACAGGGCTCGAACCCGTGTCCCCTGCATTGGCAGGCGGATTCTTAACCACTGAGGCACTGGGGAAGCCCGGGAAATTTGTTTTTAAAGCTTTGTCTTTGAAGGGCTTTGTTCGATTTATTTAATAAACATTTACTAAGACCCTATGATTCAATATACCAGGCACTGTCATAGCTTTGAAGACAAGTAGGGCAAATTGCTTACAGGATAGTGGACATTGATACATGTCTACAATCTGTTATCAAAAGTGGCATATCGTTTGATTATTAGTCTCTTTGGATAAGAAAGGTTACAACCATCACTGCTTAATGTTTTCTTATATGTTCTTCATTTTTAATTGAGTATCTGTTATTACATAATTAAAAGTAAATTCTTCCATGTTAATGACATGCTCCAACTGTCCTGTTCTGTCTTACAGATAATTTATTGTTTGTAATCAACTCCATCAAGCAAGAGATTGTAAACCGAGTACAGAATCCAAGAGAGGAGAGAGGACCCAACATGGGACAGAAGCTTGAAATCCTCATTAAAGATACTCTTGGTAAGAAGAACACTGGATAAACTAATAATCACTAATAACGTATAGTGTAAGGTATATGATTCAAGGGAATATTCAAAATTCTTTCAAGGAAAAACTCAAGTGGTCTCATTGTAGTTACCTCCCTTTATGCGAAGATTTGTGTTTTGAGAGTTAGCATTCATAAACATGTTCTGCTGGTTACCACGATTGATTGATTGATTGATTGATAGACAAGAAGTGATTTATTAGGACGCTTACTAGACTTACAAGTGGGCAGGTGAGCATTGTGCTGCCCCACAATTTATTATTTAGACTTCGTCACTGAACTGTTTTAACACTTAGGAAAGATAAACTTCTAGCAACTTTAACCTTCTGTGGGGAAAATAAAGATCCCTGACCTTGTCAAGCCTGCAGTATATACTTCAATAGAGGTTCTTACCTATTTGTTTTACTCTTTCACAGGATTCTAACAGACTTGATTATCTGGTTTTCCATCCCTGAACAGTTTATACCACATGGGGAGGAACAGAGAGGCAGGCATCCAGAAGTCAGGCAGAGTGATACCTGACAGGGAGGGTAGAGGTAGCTAATGTAGACAAAGACATGCAAACCCTAGAGGCCCCAGGAGCTTGGCTACCATAGGAGCAAATCACCCTATGATCAGTAGCATCCCAAGGGCATTACAGCATAACACAAGCCATGAAAACCCTGAAGCATCATAAAATTGTTTCAGCTGTATTATATGTTCTTTGTTTAGCAGTTTTTATTCTAGGACTGTCTCTTAAAAACTGGTTCTTACATAGTTGTTGTGTAGAGTAGTAAATTTCACTTACCTGAGAATTTTCTTCCCCAGGATGCTGACTGTATATTGAATCACGTCACTTAAAAGAATTACAGCTTACTTTTCAATCATTAATTAGTTATTTACCTGAATTTTAGAGTGCCAAACACTATAATTAAAAAAATTTTTTTTAATTGTAAATATCTTAGAATTTGTTAAGACAGTTTTTCTGACTTCCAGTTATTATAAATTCATTCATTCCACAAAATGTTTTCAATGCCTACTATGTTGCCAGGTGTTGGGGGATACAGGGGTTAAGTAGAGACTTGGTTGCTACTCTTCTTAGATGCTTGTAGTCTAAAAATGGAAGGCAAGGAATAGAAAACCAAAAATAATAATAATAACATTGTGGTAACTGCTATGAAGAAATCAAGATGCTTAGATGCAGTGGAGTGAGCAAGAATATTTTATTTCTACTTATACAGAAATGCTCCTGTATACCAAATCTGCTACCCAAATCATTGCATTTTCTTTAATTGAAAATAAATACACATTTATGCTTCCATGCACTTAGTAAGTTTCTTATGGTTTTTGAAATGTCATTAATTTCTCTTGTCAGCGTTGTGTTCATACTGAACGTAAAATATACTAGTGTTTCTGTAGAGCAATTTGGAATCATTAGTAAAATTAGCAAGGCATATAGATTTTAACCCAACGATTTCATGAAATTTGACAGCTTTCATGTTTAAAGGCCAAAGGAGAAGATCTAAAAGAGAGATTAAGAGATGAGAAAAAAGAATTCCTTAGTCTAGGAAGGGATAAACAGCTAACATTTATATAGTACTTATTATGATCCAGGATCTGTCTACTCAGATTTAGTGATTTACTTCCACAGTTCTGTGAAGAAGGTATTATTATCCTGGTTTTACAGATGAGGAATTGGAAGCCCAACAAGGTATTAAGTAACTTGCCACAAGTCCTATAGCCAACAAGTGGCAGGACTAGGAGCTAGAAGTAAGTGCTCCTAGTTGCAAGTGCTTGCACTGTACCCATGGATCATCACTTGGCCCTGTCATCTGACACTCATCTTTAGATAGTTTCTGAACTGTATAGTTCCCAAGTGGCCCACTAATTGCCTCATCCAGTAGACTTACTTGAGAATTTATTTTTCTTGACATTCTGTGTAACATTTGATTCTTTTGAGCATTTATCTTCATTCTTAAAACATTCTCTTTATCTTAAGGTACTTAAGGTTCTGCATGCCTTGTTTCCTATCTTTTTACACACAAAATGCTAGTGGTTTCTCTGTGGCTCTAGCAATACCCACTGGTCATGTGCAGAAATTAAGATACGTTTCCAAAAAACAAAAGCTCATTTAGCATAATGGTTAAAATCAGAGTATTTGAAATCAGTTCTAGATTCAAGTCCTGGCCCTGCCACTTACTACCTGAGGACCCTAGGGAAGTAACTTCACTTCCCTCAACCTAATTTTATTCATCTATAATGTAAAGTGTGGACAGTTGTGTGGATTAAATGGAAAGAGTGCATGTAAAGCACTTAGCATACTGCTGAACACAAATTCTCAATACTTAGTAAGTATTAGTTGTTGATGTTACCATATTACATCGTAAACATTTTTTAATTAATTAATTTATTTATTTTTGGCTGTGTTGGGTCTTCGTTTCTGTGCGAGGGCTCTATCTAGTTGCGGCAAGCGGGGGCCACTCTTCATCGCGGTGCACGGGCCTCTCACTATCGCGGCCTCTCTTGTTGCGGAGCACAGGCTCCAGACACGCAGGCTCAGTAGTTGTGGTGCACGGGCCTAGTTGCTCCGCGGCATGTGGGATCTTCCCAGACCAGGGCTCGAACCCGTGTCCCCTGCATTGGCAGGCAGATTCTTAACTACTGTGCCACCAGGGAAGCCCATATGTTTTTAATATTTGATTTGTTCCCTTGCTTTGGTTTTCTTCTTTGGGGACTCTTACTATTTGTGGGTTGGATCTTCTTTGCCTGTCTTCAGTATTTTCTGAAGTATATTCACTTCTTCTCAAATTAAAAAAAAAAATCTCTTAATTTCTTATTTTAAAATTCTTCCCCTTTTCACTGCTGTTTCTCTTAAATGCGTTATCTGTTGTGTTTATTTGCAGCTCTTATATCCTTTTAGATTTGTTTTAATTTCAGGAGTTCCTTTTTTCATTTTTTTTTCTTTTTTTTTGAGGTGTGATTGACATAACATTATATTAATTTCAGGTGTATAATGTACTGATTTGATACTGGTATATATTGCAAAATGATCACCACAGTAAGTCCAGTTAGCATCTGTTAATATACATAGTTATAAAATATTTTTTTCTTGTGCCGAGACCTTTTAAGATCCTCTCTCCTACCTACTTTCAAATATGCAGTACAGTATTATTAACTACAGTCACCATGCTATACGTTACATCCCCCTCATTATGGATTATAGTCTTTATCATCAAGAAGCACACATCTTTTGTCTTGTTTACAGCTTTTTCCTTGAATTCAATCTTGTCTGATCTTACAGTCATGAATGTAGCTTTCTTATTATTTATCTTTGCTTGGTAGCCTTCCCTTTTATTTTCAGTCTTTCTGAATTACTTTATATGATATACATCTCTTTTTAAAAGATCTTAATTAGATTAAAATTTACATTTAATTTCGATTTGCATACCATAAAATTCACTCCTAGATTTTTATATGTAACTTGTAGTTTGATTTTCTTTATTAATCAGTCTAGGAGTTTTTCTTTAATGGATGAGTTTAGCTCATTTTTATTTTATTATTTTTTTTGGCTGCTTTGGGTCTTCATTGCTGTGTGCAGACTTTCTCCATTTGCGGTGGCTTCTCTTGCTGCAGAGCACGGGCTCTAGGCTCACAGGCTTCAGTAGTTGTGGTGTACAGGCTCAGTAGTTGTGGCTTGCAGGCTCTAGAGCTCAGGCTCAGTAGTTGTGGTGCGCAGGCTCTAGGGCACGTGGGCTTCAGTAGTTGTGGCTCGTGGGCTTGGTAGGTGTGGCTCGCGGGCTCTAGAGCGCAGGCTCAGTAGTTGTGGTGCACGGGCTGGCTTAGCTGCTCTGCGGCATGTGGGATCTTCCTGGACTAGGGATTGAATCCGTGTCCCCTGCACTGGCAGGCGGATTCTTTTTTTTTTTTTTTAATTTTTATTTATTTATTTATTTATGGCTGTGCTGGGTCTCCGTTACTGCGCACGGGCTTTCTCTAGTTGCAGTGAGTGGGGGCTACTCTTCGTTGCCGTGTGCGTGCTTCTCATTGTGGTGAATTTTTTTGCTGCGGAGCACAGGCTGTAGGCTCGTGGGCTTCAGTAGTTATGGCTTGTGGGCTCTGGAGTGCAGGCTCAGTAGTTGTGGTGCACGGGCTTGGTTGCTCCACAGCATGTGGGATCTTCCCAGACCAGGGCTCGAACCCATGTCCCCTGCATTGTCAGGGGGATTCTCAACCACTGTGCCACCAGGGAAGCCCGGCAGGTGGCTTTTTAACCACCGTGCCACCAGGGAAGTCCCAGCTCATTTTTATTTATTGATGTATGTTTGGTTTTATTTCTGTTATCAGAAGAGCTGTTAGGGCCTTCCCTGGTGGCACAGTGGTTGAGAGTCTGCCTGCCAATGCAGGGCACACGGGTTCGTGCCCCGGTCTGGGAAGATCCCACATGCTGCGGAGCAGCTAGGCCCATGAGCCATGGCTGCTGAGCCTGCGCATCTGGAGCCTGTGCTCCGCAACGGGAGAGGCCCTCGTACCACAAGAAAAAAAGAAAAAAAAAAAAGCTGTTAAGATTTGTTCATATGGCTTTCTTGCCTTTTTATGTCATTCACTGTATGATCCATTATTATTATAGTTTCATTTTGTATGTGTCCTCTGATTATTTTCAAGTTCTACATTTTTGTCTTGCAGGTTCACTTTTTAGCTAATAACATGTATACTTAATTTTTTTCTCAACTTTTCATTTAAGATATCCATCCTACAAGAAAAGTAGAAAGAAACAGTCCAGTGAACACCTGCGTGTCATTCCGCTAGATTCACCAGCTGTTAATATTTTGCTGCATTTGCTTTATTTCTGCCTCTGTGTACATTTTTTCCCTATATATTTGAAGGTAACATAAACATATGATTCTTCATCCATAACTACTACTTCAGCATGTATTTCTCAAGAACAAGGACACTTTCTTAGACACAATACTGCTATAACTTCCGTTGATGTGATATCTATATGGAGTCCATATTTAAATTTCCCCAGTTGTCTCAGTAATG
Organism: Neophocaena asiaeorientalis asiaeorientalis; assembly: GCF_003031525.2. Taxonomy (NCBI): domain Eukaryota; kingdom Metazoa; phylum Chordata; class Mammalia; order Artiodactyla; family Phocoenidae; genus Neophocaena; species Neophocaena asiaeorientalis. Next base: position 2,433,474 of record NW_020173979.1, on the reverse strand, counting down.
TCCTTTCTAACCTTTTTGTTTGTTTTTGATCCAATTAAGGATCATGAGTTGCATTTAGTTGTGTCTTTTTTTTTTTTTTTTTTTGTCTCCTTTAATCTAGATCAGTTTCCCAGGCTTTTTTCTTCCATAAAAAATCCAGGTAGTTGATCTTGTAAAATGTCCCAACATTTGAATTCATCTGTTTGCCCATGATTAGTTACAGTTAAATTTTCTTGGCAAGAATACATTGTAGCTTATATATCCTTCTCATTATGTCAATCAAGAAACAGTATCAGTTCGTCCCATTATTGGTCAGGCTGATTTTGATCACATGGTTAAGGTGGTGTCAATTCTCTGTTTTTTACAATATCTTTTGAATTCTTATGAGCAATTACTGCATAGTATTTTTCTGCTTCCATCTCCTTTAATTGCTCCGTTTTGTATTACATTTAAAGCACGTACACCTCTGTTACGTAAAATCAATATATCAAATATCTTTGACCTCAGCTATAGAGGATGAGGAAGATGAAAAAATCAACATACCTGCAGTGTCTCCCACCTTTCCTTCTTCTCTTCCAAGTTTGCTTATTTATCCACTTTTCTTTAAAATGAAGAAAAAGGAACGTAAAATTGATCATCATTATAAAAATGAATGAAAACATCCTTCAGGTATATATTTTCAGTCACGTGGGTGAAGCCCATCCATGAGATATAGTGAGGTTGGAGCAGTTGGAAGAGACTGGTGGTTTGATCCTTCTAATCTTGTAGGCTCTAATTATGGTGGGTAGAATTATTTTCTGGGCTGCAGTAGCAAATGGCAGAACACTCATCTGGGACCAGTGTCTAGCTGAGAGTCACCCCTGACCCTCAGATTTTCCTACTCCTCACCTTCATATGTGTCTAAGTGTGCCTATTATTCTTTTCTTCAGGTCTCCCAGTTGCTGGGCAAACCTCAGAATTTGTTAACCAAGTGTTAGAGAAGACTGCGGAAGGCAATCCCACCGGAGGCCTTGTAGGACTAAGGATACCAACATCAAAAGTGTAATCAGCCTCATTGGACCACTGGTCAGAAATGTCTGTGTTTGTCACGTTATTCATTGTAAATTTTCATTCTGTTTTGCATGTCAGTTTAGCATTATGTAAACATTTACAATTAGGTTACATTGTTTTAAGAACTAAGTAGCATAAGTGAAGCATGATCCAAAATACTTGATTATTACATTTTCAGAGCATAAACCGTTGGTTAAAACTGCTACTGGCATCAGAATTGAAACTCATACATTTAAGTAGATGTTTAGATACAGATTACAAAATCTGTTAAAGCAAAACATTTTGGAAGAGTGAAGATAATAGTAAATGCCAAATATTGTGGCAGGTTTATGCTCTGAACCACACAAAAAAATTGAGGAAGCATTTTTTTAAACAGTCAGTTTAGATTGTTTTTAGAATTATTGCTTTTTATTCTAATTTTCCACAACCATTAATCTCACTTGTACATGGCACAACCCAGCACTCATGCCCATGTGCCATATTAGATGTTCATTTTCCGAGCTCAATATGGTATATATAAATATATATATAAATATATATATATAATGTCTGTGCAAGTAAGAAAAAAAAAGCATATTCTTTGTGCCTTGTATTTTGGGGAAACTATAAAACTGGTAATATTTTGTATGATGAAAACCCTAATGAGGAAAAACAAGATATATAGATGGAAAAATTATGGGGTTTAAATGTTTTTTTGTTCCAACTCTTTTTCAAATTTTTTGAATGTATATAGGACTATGTTGAAATGTAGATATATGCCACAGAGTCTGTGTATTGTATAAAAAACAAAACAAAAAACAAACAAAAAAAAGATGGCTCTAGAAAACTCATATTTCGGTACTTGACCGGAAGAAGACAAATACTTGCACATTATTGCGATTGTTTTATTTTTTGTACCAAAGACAAATGCAACTGATATGGCATACTGCCAGTCTAAGTAAAGTTTTGCACAGCTTACATGATACTGTATGAATGTATGAAAAAAAAGGAGAAAAAAAAGAAAAACGAAAAGGTCAGGGTTAGGGATCTTACTGAACTGTGAATTTTATTTCTGTTTGGGTCCAATTATCTACAGAAGGAGCATCCACACATACAGATATTATTTTGCTGTTCCTCTAGTTCGCTTCCATAGTAGATAAGTTGGTGGCCATTTAGGTGTCTATAAGTCTTTTTATTTCTGCACTTATTGTAGGAAATTTTAATATATTTCATTTTAGTAAGCTATTGGTAAAATAGTTTTTGACCTTGAAAATTAAAAAGTTTATTTAGCTTATTGTAGTATACTTCCACCAAACAACCAAAATACAGATTATTTTTATTGTATTATGTATATATATATGTAAAGACAGAAAAAAGCTAAAAATATCTAATTCTTTAGTTGCCACTTTTCCAATTGATGTATTATTGTGCATGTAATATTTTCAAAGATCAACACAAGCTTAAAACAAAAACAAAAAGATTTATAGATTTTTATATTTTTGTACAGGTATTTTCAAACTAGCTTCTTCAAACTTAACATGTGACTTATTCTTCTTCTATAGTTTCTAGAACTGAGAAATATTAACACATTTAGTTTTTAGGTGCTCTTTTTTGTTCACATAAAACAGCTTCATTAGTCAGTGTTTTAACTATGTTAAAGCTTTACCTCTTGATGAGAAATTTCTTATGTCAAGGCAACGTTATAAACCTTCCCTACAGATCTTTCCGTCCTGTCTCTCTTACTGTTTTATTTTCAAATCTTGTGTTTTGAACTCTGAAAACTGGTAGCTTAAAAATTATACCTTAAAAAAAATCCTATTTAGCCAGAAAAAAAAAAAACCAAAAATTTCCGACCTAGCTGCCGGGAAAGTATCTATTTCTCCAACTATTTCTCCATTACCCCTTGGAGAATTTATTTTTAATTATATTTTGTCTATACAGTGTGTTTCCTTTTCTGTTATTTTTTCCCTCCCCACCACGGTTTCCCATTTGTAAGTGATAGCACATGAAGCTATAGCTTATAAAGGTTTGCTTGATTCTAAAACACACAGTAACAAGTGAGCAATGTTGCTTTCATGCTTCTTTGACATTATGAAAAAGAAACTCCAAGAAGGATTGTCTTAACACCTTAGCTGAGCTGTGATGCACAAGATTACCCTGTGTGCTTGGTGGAAATGTACCTGGTTAGTGCATTCACACTAAACAGATAAGCTTAGATCTAATGGTTTAATAGAATGTAAGTTTATTGTTTTAAAGTTTTTCATTTTTAGGTGGGAGAAGGCAAAGCACAGGTTTGTAACTTGGAGGTATATGAAGTTTTGACAGAATGTGTCTGGGAAATTGAAACATGTTCCAAAATATGGCAGTTTTGCAATCAGGTGAAAATCACTTCATGATAGAGATTCAGCTGATGAGGTTTATAAAATTGCCCCTTTCTAGCTGCTCTGTTAGGAATTCTGGTTTTTTATACCTTTTTCTTGTCTGCAAACCAGAATTTGATTTTTTGGTCTTGCATTTCAAAAAAAGACTTTGAATCTGTTTAGTAGATTCCATATCCTTGCATTTCAGTGTTTTATATGTACTACTTAAGTTAAATAGGTAAAAGCTTTTAAATAGTTGAGCTTTTTAATGTTGACACTTTATTTTGTACCTATTTATATATGTATGTATATCTTAGAAAAGCACTTTGTTAAAAAAAATTGCATTTTATATGATTCCTGCCATTTGCTGCTAAATCTGGGCTGGTCAGAATGCTGCAGCGATACTTGATCTAAATAAAAACCTGGCAGTAAAATGTAGAGTGAAAGTTAAATCCTCTTGCTGTTTTAACTTTATCATAAAGATGACATAGGCAAGCTGTGCAGCTTTACATTTTAACCAGGGGACTCTGTGGCATTTAAAACCGTCTAGAAATGGTTGTACTTTAATGCCAGTAATAATCTGCTTCCTCTATTGTCATTAAAATGTATACGTTTAGTGTATCACACAAACAAATCTTACAAGGGTAACGTAAAAACCCCAACAATTGTACGTGTTCTGTTTTTGAAAATTGTGGCATGTATTTTTGGGTGAAGATCATTAGAGAAGAGCTCTCTAAAGGTTTTCTGTGTTCATACATGGTATACAGATAGCTCATAATGAAGTCCAGAATTTTACTTTAAGTGAAGGCATTGTGAATTCACCTCAAATAAACCCATTGTTCCCAAAGCGATTATAAACTTTGACTCTAGTACTACTATGATTTAAAAAAACAAAAAACGTTCTTCCTCTTTTCAGATACACTGGATTCTTTATAGAGTTTGTCTCCATATGAAAGCATGCTGTCCAGTTGTTCTTGTTAAGATCTTGTCTGAGTTTTGAATTGGGTGCCACACTTTTTCAGTCAATATGATTGCTTGTTCTACTGTACCATGTACGATTCTTGTCCTCTCCTATATCCTTCATGACAGATTATGATGTGGCTTTATATTGTGCCTTACTTGTACATTTAAAACAAAACATCTCCATTCCCTTTCACTTCCTAAATCTTTCACTTTGACCTTTTTGGTAAGAGAATCAGAGCTATTATAAAAACATCATGAAGGATTTCAGATGGGTATGGTTTCAAATTCCCTCTCTTTATTGTTATTTTATATTTGTATGAAAGACCAGTTTTGAATGGTCTTTGAATATGAGGGGGAGAGATTAGCAGTAATTTCACTACATCCCTTTTTCCTAACTTTCATGAATTTGTCATACATCTTCTTTCTGATGCTTGACTTCATTTGCTCCTTAGCAGTAGTCTGCATTTAAAGAAAGGTATGCTCAGTTCATCAGCTTGAAATTGACTATTTTCATTTTTCCAGAATTTTTTAGGAGAAGAGTACTCATTTTGTTTGTTTTATAAAACAGATGACAAGTCTCTTTAAAAGAAACAGAAGTACAGTACTTTTGAAATACAATGCTGTTAGTTTGGATTTCTTTTTTTATATATAATATTCATACAGTTATCTGATGTTTGCCTTCATTAATAAAGCTGTTAGTTTATTCACCAAAATGTCAAGAATGGATGTGCTTTTCTTTATTCCATACATTTCTAAATATTTTAGCTGCTAAGAGTTAGTTAACTTTCTAAGAAACGAAATCAAGTTGCCTTCAGCAGGAATTAACAAAAACTTATGTTCCCTTTCTTTATATAGTCTTCCTAAAATTCTGTTCAAGTATTTTCTAGTTAATTATGTAACAGAATGTTAGCATCTCTCCAAATCTTGAAACTTGAATTTTGAGAACGCATTGAATTATGCTTTCAGTGTTAAAGTTTCAAATTATCCTTCTAGTGAAGTCTATTGTGGAATACCATTTCCCATGGAACTAAGGCCATTTCCACAACTTTGCACAGAACTGCAGTCTTGTTCTTCCCTCGGATCATGACAAATAAGCCTCACACAGTGCCGTAATACTTGTGGATTCTTTTGTAATCTTTGTAATCTTAATAAGGGCATTATGAGAAGATGACTCCATGTTTTTTTAATATTTCAAACACATTGGGATGTAACCATGAATGTCAACTGTAGGAATGGTTGTTTCGTTTTAAGGAATAAGCATGTTGGGGGAAGATGATGAAAATGTACTACTGACAGTTTTACACTTCCATAGACAAGTGGGATTATGTGTTGAAGCATAATCCTCGTGCTTAGTAAACTGACTGAAATTGTAGAAATTACACCTAGGAACTGAATTATGCCAAATTGCCATTTTCCTTTAGAAAAGAGAGATTTGGGGGTAGTGGTGAGGGAATAGAACCTTAAAACTACTTCCAAATAGTATTTTGGAATTGATGACTTGGTGACTAGTGAGGAACATCAAAGTTGGGTATTTCAATGTGCCAAGTTCGGGTGAACTAAGTTTGCCTCTTTCATAACAATGTAAACACAATGGTGTAGTTAATTAAATTATGGGTGGATGTGAGCGGGACTGATTACTGTGTCTTGCCCTTCGCCCTTTGTTTTTTTCAGAACCAAATAACAGAAATGTATATGTGTGTACTGTATCTGCCTTTTCACCACATTTTTATGACACTGTATTCCACTGCCTGCTTTTTTTTTTTTTTTAACCTTCTTTCCCTAGGATTTGTCCTATAACTTAGCATTTGTGGTTAACAGTGATACTAGGGCTGACTGCACATAAGACGTCACAAGAGAAGAGCGGAAGGGCAAGAATTCAAAGTGTTTGTTCATACAATGTGGCGACCTCTTTTGCATAGTTGCGTAGGATCCTGTTTGTAATGCTATCATAAATATTCTGTAGTTTTGTTCCCCACTCCCCTAACTGTAGCTATGAAACTTTTTATTGGATTCAGTCTTGTCTATTGTCTAGAAAGAATTTTATCTCGTTGACGCATGAGCTGTTTAAAAATTATTCTATTAAATGTTGGTTAATAGTTGTGCAGTTTTTCTTTTCAGAAGAAAAGGCAATTCAAACATTGCCTTTGTTTTCTGTCACTTTCCAACCCCTCAGCACTTCTAGTCAGATACAGATTCATCAGTGTATGCAACATCCTTTGTAATTTAAAATAAAAAAAGATGAAAAGAAAAGGTTTTGAATTGTTTGCCTCATGCTTTCGTCCTTCCTTTTTCTGTTGCTTTTCTGTTGCTTTCCAAGGTGATCATCCACCCTTCAGAATAACCCACTGCAACAAAATTCCAAACTAGAGACAGCAGTGAACTCTTGATCGCGCTGCCCCTCTCTTGGTGTAGTGTGCGAACAGCTAACATTTCTTTTTTTTTTAACACTTTGGGCTGCTTTTTCAATACTTTAGTTAAATTTAGCTATTACGTAGAATTACTCATTGACAAAAACATTTACATTCTTTATAGTTTAGAGCATAGTTTAGTTTATCCTTATTTCTCCTCCTTGATTCTTTGGCCAAGTGATATCTCTGAGGGAAAGAAGGTATTTTGAGTCTCTCCTGACTTAAGCCTTTGTATGTGTTTGTGTGTTTCATAATTCTAAGTAGGTCCCCAAGCTAGGCTGGGCATATACATAGAACTGTTAAATCAGGGGACCCGAGTAAACACCACTGTAGCAGTGTGTTCCTTCGGCCAACAAACATTTGTTTAGCACTTTCTCTGCCAAGACTTGTGCTGCGTACTGGCCAGAAAGAGACTAAAGAGACCGCCACTAACGTTTAGTCTGCTGAGGGAGGCCACGTGTGAACAGGGCCACAAAACAACACAAGAGCTGTTAAACACGCAAAGGGTTCTAGGTACGTTACCGCAGAGGTATTTGCAAGGACACTGGTACCACATCAAGTGGGGTATGTTAAGAGAATAGATAGGCTGTGTGCATGACATCCCTGGTCCCTTGAAGAAGCCCTTTTTGCTTCATTTGAGTGACACTGAGGCTGTCAGGAAGCAAAGTGGGCCTAGCCTCTCATGGACTGGTTCTGCTTCAGGACTTGACCTCACAGGAGCCTCTGTCAGAGTCTGGGCACTTTAAGAAGCTGGGTAAGCCAGCCCTTCCAGTACAGCTCTTAGGAAACCAACCCTTCTGTTAGGTAGCGCCCAGTGAGATGGGCTGTTCAATTGTCTCTCGTTGCCCACATTGATTTCGGAACCAGAGAGCACCTTAGAGAGAAAAACGTTAGTTGGGAAATACTTTAATATCCCAGCTGAAAGGTTCAGAATAGGAAGAAGGCATTAGAAAGTCCTAGAAGGCTAGGGTGGCATTCATTAAGCCCCTGCTAGGTGCTTTCCTATCAGGGAACTCACCTGCTGCTCTCTGTGGCCCAGTAAGGTGGGTGATCATGTCCATTTTACAAAAGAGACTAGAACCAGATGCAGGGACTCACCCCAGACCCAGCTTAGATGATACAGAACTCCAATTCAAATGGCAGTCTGCTTGCAGCACTCAGAGATAATCCATACTCCTCTGTAAGGGACCTGGCCAAGTCACTGGCAATATTTGGATGGATGTCTGTGTAGGAGGGAGATAATGGGCTTAGGGTCTGAAAACCAGAAAGAACCAAAGCCAGAACCTAGTAGATGCAGTAAACAAAAGCTAGTCTCAGGATCAGTAGGTAAAGGTGATGGAAGCAAAACAGCATTGGCAGTAGTCAGTGATGGGGAGTGCGGGTCACCAAATTGTATATTTATCCCTCAAAGATGGCCTCTAGCTGAAGGCCTTAGAATTCAGTCTTTTTTATTAGAATGGAGTATGTTGGAGGGTGGAGAAAAGAGGAGCTATGTTTTCTCTAATTGCCTCATGGAAATGCAATTGGTGACTGTTGGTTGCAGAGGAATTCCCACCAAGTAGCATGATGGGAAAGGGGCTCAAGGTCACGTGGGCCTATCTACTGCGTGCAGAGTTTGGGTTTCTTCAGTGTCCTGAACTGGGAGCTTCTACTTGAGGATCCAAAACGTTTGACCTGAAGAATGTCAACCTCAGTTTCTTTAAAAGGTTTTAATCTTAAAATGTCTCCAGGAATGAGCTTAAAAGAAAATGTACAAACTCTGAAGAAAACATTAAAATACTATGAAGGATACAGAAGACGAACAAGTGGAAAGATAGACCAAGTTCTTGAATAGGAACAGTCAACCGCATAAACCTGTCAGTCCTCCTAACTTAAACGAACAATTCAGTGCCATCCCGATAAGACATACCAATACGATTTCAAAAAACTAAAATTCACATGGGGAAAAAAATGGGGTGTTCGATCCTGACAGATATTAAAACACATAAAACTAATATTAAAACAGTGTCATTTTGGTGAATGAATGAATAGGCCAACAGAATAGAATGGAAAGTATAGAGATAGATTCAGATGTATTTATATTTAATTTATATATTATAAATAATATTAATATGTTATTAATTTATATATTATTTATATTTAATTTATATGGTAAGTGTGGCATCTGAAACCAGTGAGAAAAGGATGGATTGTTCAGAAAATAGTGTTGGAACAACTGGGTAACCCTCTGGAGAAAGTAAACTTGGCTCTGTATCTCCCACCATAAGCCTACACATATTTCAAAATGGGTAAAGATCTAAATGTAAAAATAAAATTTCAAATAAAATTTTTTAAGGCCCAAAACACCATAAAAGCCAAGTCAAAATTCTGTAGACTAAGAGACAAAGCTCATTTCTAAGGGCAAATCCTCCTCATATCTAAAGAACTCTGGGAGCTGATATGAAAAAGACTGACAACCTAATAGAAAAATGAGCAGATAGTAAAATAAATACAAGTAGTTCTCCATTCATGATAAGAAAAATGAAAATTGAAAGATGGCATTTTTCACTCAATCAGATTGGCAAAAATCCCAGTGTTTGTTAACACACCGTGTGTACGAGGCCGTGAGAAAGCAGGCATTTGTACCACATTGCTGGTGGGAGTGTAAATTGATATAACTTCTATGAAGAGCAATTCGGTAGCATGTATCAGAATTTTAAAATGCATATATCCTTTGACCTAGCAATTCCATTTGCTCTGGGCAAGTCATTATCTCTCTCTGTGCCTGTTTCCTCATCTGTAAAAAGTGGATAACTCTACCTCACAGGGTTGTTGTGAGAGTTAAGTTAGAATGATACACATAAAGCACTTAGTACAAAGTACCTGGCACAAGGGAAGTACTCCACAAATGTCAGTAATATAATAATAGCAGTCATGTGCATTGCATTCTTACGATGTACCACATTACTACATTGTGCTTGGTGCTTTTTATGTATTACCTCTTTTAATCTTTCAGTCAATGCTGTGATCACCAGCATTTAGCCTCTGAAGCACAGAGATGTGAAGTGGGTTGTTAAGCAGGATTCAAGCCAGGGCAGATGCCCAAGCCTGCAATATACAGCCTGTTTATTAGGTGCAGTGGGGTGATGAACACCTTAAGGGAGGGTGTTCCCTCCAAGGCTACAGATCCAAAAAGAGCTTGAAGAATCCAGGAAGGAGACAGGGCTGTGTGGGGTACCTGATGCCCTTGAGGTCCAGCTAAGAAGCTTGGACTAGTTAATAAAAATACAATGAAAGAGCCTCCATCTGTTGAGGGTCTCTTCTTAATTATTTCCATCGAAACTACTCCAGCGAGGTAAATTATTAAATCCAGTTGTACACAAAAGGCAACCACCAGGAGCCAGTGAAGGGGTGTAAGCTGGAATGTGACTTGATCAGTTGTGCGTTTTAGGAAGATCCCTTGAACCGTGGGCTGGACTGACAGGAAGTACCCTGGCAAACTGCTTTGAATTCCGTACATTTAAAAAAGTAATGATAACATTTGTCATTTTTTTCTTTCACTCCACAATTTATATTCACTGTAGAAAATATGAAAAATACAAGAACGTTTAAAGAAATATAAAAAACTTAATTCCACCTTCCAGAGACATCCCGATTGATACTTTTCCTCCAGTTTCTTTTCCCCCTCTATGCAAAAAATATGCAGTCATTAGAATGACTGATGGGCGGAAGATGGGGAGAGGCCCCTGTTAAAGCGTTGCCGATAATTCCCTCCTCTCTTTCTCTCCGTCTTACTAGGTCCACACCAAGAGGCCGACTGATTTTTCCCACGAGTCAGCGAAAGTCCACACGACTCGGCGCTACCACCCTCGCTCGCCGCAGGCCGGTCTCTAGGGGGCGCTGCCGCAAGACCCGACGGGGAAGAAGGAAGCCGGTGCGAAAACGCGTTGGAATTTGGGCACCGCGGCAGCCCGTAGCTGGCTTTCCCAACATGGCGTTTCCCCAAGACGTCCACGTCAGGATCTGTAACCAAGAGATTGTCAAATTCGATCTGGAGGTGAAGGCGCTTATCCAGGTACTAATGCCCGGGACCCCCGCCGGGGTCCAGTAGCCCTAAACCCAAGCTCCACTGGCCTTCTGTGAGCTCGGCGGTCTCACTCCCGAGCTTTTCCCCCTTGGTCCCGTCCCCTTCGTCCCCTTCGTCCCCTTCGTCCCCTTGACCGTTGGCCTTGGTACTCCATCTGGCTGCCCTTGGCTCGCCCTCTTCCGGGACGCCCCCTCCACCTCAGCCCCGACCAGCCTTCCCCTTTGTGGCCCCTCCCCTACACACCTCTGGCCGTCGCCTCGCCCCCACGACAGCCTCAAAGCTTACCTGTCATCCTGCTTGGCCCCGCCTTCTGACACCGTCCTCTCCATCCTTTGGTAGCGTCCTGGAAGCCATTAGCCTCGCCCCCTGCTGGCCAGCTCCCTGGGTCCGATGCCCCGTGGCACCAAAGGCCACCTGGCATGGGAGGCACCGTTCGTTACGTGAAACGAACGTCACCTGGACCGTAGTTGAGATTGTTGGAAATGAGGAAATCGAGTCTGCCTGGATCAGAAAGCAGATACTGGCAAAACTGGGACCCGGATAGGGAAAGTCAGTCTGTAGAAAAGACTTAAGAGTCTACTCTTTCGTTTAACAGATGGGGTAATTGAGGTCCTTTGCCTTAAGCCAATTTTAAGGGTAGAAGGTAGTATTGCAGTAAACCAATTGGCATAGGCAAGAGTTAGGAATGTAGAAATGGTTCCTTGAGTTTAGCAAAAAGAAACCAAAAGTTTAAAACCTTCCTTTTAGGCAGATCGTTTCCATTTCCAACAAATGTTACTAAACATTCGATGTAGACTCAGAGTTTGCAACCAGCTGTCATAAAAGGTGAAGGAAAGTAAGGCTACCCACGGAAATCAGATGCAAAATAAACCAAATTAATAGCTTATTATATGTTGCAAGGACTGTGATTTAACGAGTAATCCAGAGAACAAGTGAGGCAACTTGATGCAAACATTTAAACTTCTTGAACTTCACATTTCCCATGTGTAAACTACAAAACATCTGGGCCAATTCTAGAAAAATAAATTTAAGATTCAGAACAAATGAAATTGCCTTTTCACATAATCGAAATTGCTTAAGCGCCCTTTTGCACTTTCCAACATTTGCATTCTCATGATGAGAGCAATTGATGATAGCCAGATTTAGCATACTCTTACTGTGTTCCAGCTCCTCTGCTAAGCCCTTTACATAGGTACCTGGTCTGTGAAGTGGGTATGTTGTGATGAGGAAACTGAGGCACAGAGGACTCTAACTTTCAAGGTTACACAGCTAATAAACTGCTACAGCCAGAATTTGAATCCACATAATCTGGCTCTAGGGCCTGCTTTAAAACCTGCCCTGGGATGAGGTCTCCATAGACCTCTACGAGCTGGAGGAGGAGTATTACTCGTCTAGCTCAAGTCTTTGCGAAGCTAATGGTCTGCCTCTGTGTGAAGCTTACTGGAGGCTGGACCTCAACACAGACTCCGCTGACGGCCTCTCAGGCCTTCTGCCGGCGTCCCCAGAGCCCAGTGCTGGCCCCCTGCAGGCTGCAGCCCCTGCCCACTCCTACGCCGGTGGCCCCGGCCCCATGGAGCACGCCTGAGCCTCCCAGGGCTCCCCTCCCTGGGCCTCTAGGGTCTTAGGAATGAAATCCAGTGCTCCCCTCTGGGCCCACCACAGCCTCAACTCCCTTCAGCCTTGGGGAGCCGCTGTGGCCTCTTTGGGAACTGTTTCAGCCCAGGGACAGCCCACCTAGGAGTGTTGGGGGAAAGCAGTGCCCCCAACCATACTGGGGTGGCCCATCCTTCCTCGAGTCGTCACCCCTTATTTGCTATCTTCCTGGCTGGCTGGATGGAAGGAAGTTTCCAGGATAGTTTGTCCTGTTGAGGACCAAACAGCGGGGTAGGGTTGATGCCCAGCATTGGGAGACCTGACCTGAGCATGGTGTTTACAATGGTGGGGAGGATGGAAGTGCTCAGAGTGGACAGTACTAGCCAAGGCCAGGCCCCCATGCAGAGCTCTGCCCTCTACCTTGCCCTGAGGCTCTCTGTGCTAGCTGACTGCCCTTGCAGGGCTGGGGGGGAAAAGGGGGCTGCCCACTCTTGCAGAAGTCAGGCAGGGTCCTTCCTAATTCCGCTGCTGCACACATTTTGGTTATTTTTGTAATGAGACTGTTGAATAAAACCAGCTCCGCGCTTTTGCAAAAAAACCAAAAAAACAAAAACTAAAAACCTGGCCCCGGTAATTTTGAATGTCCAGAAACAAATTCTAAATCTACCTTCAACATGTCTATAAACAGTGTGATTTATAATAGATGGTTTGTAAAATTAGATTGAGAAGTTAATCTTGTCATATGATGCCAGGAATTTAGCATCCTGATTTTCAAGTTGGAAAGATCTAAAGTTATAGTATCTCTTTCGGATGTTTATTCTTGTCAGATGTATAAGCTGCTTTAAGTCTTTCATAGTGGCTGGGTGGCGTTTTGTTAAGCTTCAGGAACTAATAAGTCAAGACAATTTTGTTTCTATCTATGCTTTTATGTTGCTTGCTCAGAATTATCCTAAAGAGGGATGAGAAAATGTAAATTATAATGTTTTTGCTTGTGTTGCAGAGGTAAACAGCAAAGATCAGGATGAATTACAGTCAGTAGGCCAAACTTAGTTGTGCTGTAAGCCAACCCTCTCACTATACAGCTGGTGTCATTTCATTGCATTGTCTTGAGAAAGACCTCTTCATCTCTTCAATGTCTCCTAGGATATTGGAGATTGTTCAGGGCCATTAAGTGCACTTACCGAGCTGAATACTAAAGTGAAAGAGAAGTTTCAACAGTTGCGGCACAGAATACAGGTGAGTGTCTGCAGAGCTGGGATGCTGAAACTGGGTAACGATGAACGGGGCTTCGAACTGGGTCTAACCTCTGCTCGAGAGCTGTCCAGGTCCTTCAGTAAATGTTCAGATGGGAGTAGTAAACGTTTAGACAGTGGAGGTAACTGTACTAACCTGCTATCCAGGTAAAGATGAGGGACTTCTGAATGCACAACACTGCCAGCTATGTTACAGGTGGATAGTAGGGACACCATTGTCCTGGGAATTTTTCAACTTGAAAACTCTGAGGTCACTTGCATTACTTTCTTTTCTCTACCACTCTCTCCAACCCATGCACCTCAATCCATTACCAGTGTCCCCTGGTTTTTTTTTTTCCGTGCTGTCACTTTGCCCAGCCTCTTCCTCTCTGTTTCTGTAGTCTCCAGTCACATCATATGCATATGTAACAGTCCTGAATTTGACTAGGGTATATGTGCTGTCTCCAAAAACAATAGAATGAGAAAAGTAGCAGTCTGAATAGCATAGGTGTTTCTGTGCTGTGCCCTGAGTGAGGGTAAGATGGGAGGCATGGATCTGGCCATTCCTGTCTGGGTCTTGGGGCACCTGGTCTCGCTGCATATGGTTCTTGGATTTAAAGACTTGTGCTCTCTTTATGACATGGCCCCAAATGCCAGCCAATAACCCTGTTTTTGCTTACCAGAAGAAGACAGTCTGTTCCAAAGATGATAGAAAAAGTGGCAGTTTGGACCCTGAAAAACAGGATGTGTGTGTCCTGTGCGTTGCTTCCTAAGGGATTTTCAAGGGCAATTTTGGCAATATGCAGTTTTTGTCAAAGGAGTTCACTTGAAGATTTCAGCAATGTCACTGAACCTGGCTGATCTCTTTCCACCTCCATCTCTAGTGCTGATTTAATAATCTTAATTTTTTAATTTAGAAAGCCTGTTACTTTCACATGTTTTTTATATATGCGTATATGTGTGTAAATATTGGCAGGCAGGAAAAAGTGCAGTGAAAACCTTAGGTGTGCCTCCTTATTTGTTCTCTGTTCCCCTCCTCCAAATAGGTAACCACTCTTATATGTTACTTATGTATCTTTCCATAGTTTCTCTACTCAGATGCTAAAAAAGACAAATGTTTTCTTATTTCTTTCCCATTTCTCATCTAAAAGGTAGCATATTAAAAATGGTATTCTCATACCATTTTTAAGCTTAATATGTATTGGAAATCTTTCCATGTCAGTATTGGGAAGCTTCCTCATTCTTTTTTTATAGCCATAATTTATTTTTGGCCTGTTCTCTGTCAAAGGGCATTTATTTGGACTGTTTTTTTGCTTTTTAAAGCAAGTTTATTCCATGAAAGACCTTTTTTCAACTCATATGACTTCAGCTCTCCAACCACACTCACCACCTTAAGTATAAGTATTTCCTTGTTCTTTCTGTTTAAGTTTCTGTGTGCTCACCCAGTGTTGATGTCCTTCACTAAGTAAGATAACCTCAGTACATTTACACATTTGTTATGTCCCTCCCTCCTGATCATCAGCTCTTCAAGCACCAGTCTACCCAGGCACCTAGTAAGGCCCTAATAATTTTGCACATGGTCAATGAATATTGACTCCATCCCAGTTTTAATCTGCATCTCCAAACATTTATTAGTGTATAAACAAGCATATAAATAAATAAATTAGTATATAAATGAGCTAATAGTTTATGTTTTTGCATCAATAGCTTGATTAAAACTGGAACTTGTTTTAATTTGAAAGCCAAAAGTATGACATGACCAGACAGGGAAGGACAAATATCATATGATATCACTTACACGTGGAATCTAAAGAATAATACAAATGGACGTATTTACAGAAACAGAAATAGACTCACAGACATAGAAAACAAACTTATGGTTAACAAAGGGGAAAGGGTGGTGGAGGGATAAATTAGGAGTTTGGGATTAACAGATACACACCACTATATAGAAAATAGATAAACAACAAGGATTTACTGTACAGCACAGGGAACTATAGTCAAATCTTATAATAACCTATAATGGAAAAGAATTGGAATATATATATATATATACATACACATATAACTGAATCACTTTGCTATATACCTGAAACTAACACAATATTGTAAATCAACTATACTTCAGTTAAAAAAATATGAGACTCAAGGTATATTGACATCTTTAATTATGGTCTGTCTGATAGTTCCATCATCTGAAGTTCTTGGGGGTCTTGGTCTGCTGGGTTGTTAGGTCTGCTGTCCCTCACTGTGGTGGACGGTTGGGTCCTGGTGTTTGGTTATTTTGGGCTCTGAGTACTCCTCTTCAGAAGCCCTTCCTGGTGGGACTTTTGTGTGGCCTGAGTTGAAGGCAAGTCTCTTCAAAGGTTTTTGCATTTGCTTTTGCCAGGTCTCCTAGGATTATCACAAGTCTGGGAGCACTTTCATGTTCTTTTCTCCTCGTGGAGTTTCTGAAACCACTCAGGGAGTATGAATTTGAATCCTAGATCAGTGTGAGGGTAGCTCCATGGTTATATATTCTCAGGGAAGATATTTTGTATCCCTCTAGCCAGACCCCACAGCAAAAAAGGACAAGCTTCCACATTTTCTCTGCTGGTTGACAGACATTTTCCTAGTTCACCTTTTCACTGAGGGTGTATCCCTTTGTGGTCCTGGCTTTGTGGTGTTCTCCATTCCAATTCCTGGCCTCAAATGGCCAAGGCTTCATTTTCTGTCCCCACACAGACTTTATTTTTTTGTTGTTTTTTAAAAAATATTTATTTATTTGGTTGCGCTGAGTCTTCGTTGCAGCAGGCGGGCTCCTTAGTTGTGGCAGGTGGGTTCCTTAGTTGCTGCTCGCCGGCTCCTAAGTCGTGGCATGTGAACTCTTAGTTGTGGCACGCATGTAGGGTCTAGTTCCCTGGCCAGAGATTGAACCTGGGCCCCCTGCATTGGGAGCGTGGAGTCTTAACCACTGCGCCACCAGGGAAGTCCCCCCACGTGGACTTTAAAACCCTCTTTGCCTCCAGTCTAAAATGAAATATGTACAGAGATTGAGAGTAAGCATGAAGCAACAGCAGTGGTATTTCCATCATATTTCAGAGTGGAATCAGTAGGCTCCTATATAGTTGTATTTTTTTCCTTTTCTTTTCAGGCATGCCCTAGATTAGAGAAGCGTATCTCCTGCTCCAGGGCAGCCTCACATCCCTCACAGGAAGGCCGCTCTGGCTCTTAGTTCCCTTCTCGTTTTGTGGTCCTGGGGATGCTCCTTACTTTCCTGCAGACTGAGCTATCTATGTAAAAGGATGTTTATTGTATGTGAACTGGCATTCCTAAGTCTTCCGTTCTAGGAGGGTTTTCTTTTTTCTAATATTTATTTATTTGGCTGCATCAGGTCTTAGTTGTGGCATGTGGGATCTCTCGTTGCAGCACGTGGGCCCTTCATTGCGGTCCGCAGGCTCCAGAGTTTGCGGGCTTAGTAGTTGAGGCATGTGGGTTTCTCTCTAGCTGAGGCATGTGGGCTTCTCTCTAGTTGTGGGGCACGGGCTCAGTAGTTGCAGCACATGGGCTCTCTAGTTGTGTCGCGCGGGCTCCAGAGCATGTGGGCTTAGTTGCCCCGTGGCGTGTGGGATCTTAGTTCCCCGACCAGGGATCAAACCCGCGTCCCCTGCGTTGGAAGGCAGATTCTTAACCACTGGACCACCAGGGAAGTCCCTAGGAGGGTTTTCAAGTGCTGTTGCATAACTGGTAGAAATAGAAGTACTGTCCAGTTTTGTATTAGCTTTTAAAGTCATTTTAATTTAGAGCTGTTTTCCCCCCACAGGAGCTTGAGCAGTCGGCTAAAGAGCAAGACAAAGAGTCGGAGAAGCAAGTTCTGCTCCAGGAAGTGGAGAATCACAAAAAGCAGATGCTCAGGTAGGTAGAGTACCTGGCCTCCTGCTAGTGGCCTTGGCTGGGCTGCTTGCTCCCTGTGAGGCTTGTGCCAGGGTTTGCCTAATAAACCTAGCTTAATGACTCAATTGTGCCATTTATACACAGACCGGATGTAATTCTCAAAGCTGGGGGCAAGCAGGGGCTGTTGGGTAAGTGAGACTGTGCGTAGTTTACAAAAGCGTATTTAACATTATACTGTATTTTATGTTTTTAAAAAAACAAAAAAATGGTTGCTTTTGTAATACAAGGTCCTTTTTTTTTTTTTTAATATTTATTTATTTGGCTGTACCGGGTCTTAGTTGCAGCACGCGGGATCTTTGTTGGTGCGTGCAGAATCTTTAGTTGCGGCAGGTGAGCTCTAGTTCCCTGACCAGGGGATTGAGCCCGGTTCCCCTGCATTGGGATCAGGGAGTCTTAACCACTGGACCACCAGGGAAGTCCCAGTAATACAAGGTCCTTTTTAATCTAAAGAGAATTGATATCTTAAAAAGTCCATTGAAAGTGAACCTACTTAAGACGGACCAAAATGTAGAAAGTTTTGAATGGGACTTTATCTTAAAAAATGAAACAAAAAAATGTAAATAAGATTATGTTAAATAAAATTGAGGTTTTCATTGCAGCTATATGCTTATTTGATTATATAACTGAAGGTATGTGCTATTTTTTGGTATTGAAATTGGGGGACTTATCCAACAAAATTGTCTGATAGCATGAAACTGTACCTGACCCTTCACATTTGATGTTTGCACCACAATCAAAAAGAGGGTTGTTATTGCAAAAATATTTGAGGGCCCCATCAACTTTTCCAAGCCCCTGGTAGCCATATCCTTCTCTTTTGAAGTCTCTTATCAATGTCACCATCCTTGTAGGTTTTCTCTTCATCCTTGTTAATTGGACTAACTGTCACATCTGTATTTGTCTATGGCTTTGCTTCTGATTTGAGTAATTCTCCAGCATCATCCTTGCTGACAGTAGCTCTGTTTATAACGCCCAGCTGTCAGGAGGATAGGGACTGACAAAGACATGGGTGTGGTAGAGGCTCCTGTGAGGAGGGAGGGATGTGTGAGTGGGGACCAGTGAGACTTTGTGTCATGATGGCTTTCCTTTCCGTAGGCCACCATGGGGACTCAGATTACAAACATTATGTAAAGAGGACCCTTGTGTAAAATCTAGCAAGTTACACCAGCAAAACCACCTCAGCATGGGTTTAAAGTTGCGAGTGGCCATTCGGGATGTGCAGTTCCAGGATAGAGGAGAGAAAGCAATAAATTAATACTTTGGCGATTTTGTGTTGAAACAGTACTTGTGCTTACCTGGCTCGTCGTGCTTGTCACACTATACAGTAAATATTTTTGCTTGTCTTTCTCCCCAGTAAATGTGAGTCCCTGAGGGCAAGCACTGTTGTTCATTTATCTCTGCATTGCAGGGCCCAGCAGAACTCCCTTGTAAACAGTTGAAAATGTAATTGATTCTTTTAAAGTATCAGGTGTGAGACGGCATAGCAGATGCTGGTCAGGCATCAGAGAGCTCATTTGAACATTTCAACATAGAGGTGCTATTCAAAACCACCCTATCAGTTCGTGTACTCTCATTTGCCTCTTTAAATATTCCGGGGGTTAGCACAATTGATTTGAGCCAGCTGTGTAAGAGTTCTAGTGCATGAGTTTGATTCTCTGAGGAGCCCAGTTAACTTTTTTATAGTCCATCCAACAGAGGCCTCACTCTAACGTAAATTGATGCAGCCACTATGGAAAACAGTATGGAGGTTCCTCAGAAAACTAAAAATAGACTTACCATATGATCCAGCAATCCCACTCCTGGGCATATACCCAGAGAAAACTATAATTCGAAAAGATACATGCACCCCTATGTTGACGTAAATAGCAGCACTGTTCACAATAGCCAAGACATGGAAACAACCTAAATGTCCATCGATAGATGAATGGATAAAGAAGATGTGGTACATATATACAATGGGATATTACTCAGCCGTAAAAAAGAATGAAAGAATGCCATTTGCAACAAACCTAGAGATTATCTTACTAAGCAAAGTAAGTCAGAAAGAGAAGGACAAATACCATATGATATCACTTATAAGTGGAATCTAAAATACAACACAAATGAATGTGTCTATGAAACAGATAGACAGACAGAGAGAACAGACTTGTGGTTGCCAAGGGGGAGTAGGGGAGGGAAGGACTGGGAGTTTGGGATTAGTAGATGCAAACTAGTATGTATAAGGTGGATAAACAACAAGGGCCTACTGTATAGCACAGGGGACTATATTCAATATCCTGTGATAAACCATAATGGAAAAGAATATGAAAAAATATATATATGTATAGCTGAGTCACTTTGCTATTCAGCAGAAATTAACACATTATATATCAGCTATATCAACATTATATATCAACTTCAATAAAATATTAAATAAAAAAAGACCCCACTCAAACTCCAGGGAACTGTTCACCAAATTTGAGTTGTTTCTTGCAAGGAGATCAGGTAAAAAATGTAAATAAATCATGTCAGACTGGACTCTTCTAATACAGTGTGTTTGTGTTGTCCATGATTGGTCTGTGGTATGTAAAGAACAGCAAATCTTGAAGAAATACTGAAGAAAACTGTCTTATAATGATTTTTCTACTTCCTGTTACACATACTGATTGAGCAGCTAATGGGCCAATAACTGTTGTTCTGGGTACTGGTTATACAAAGATGAGCGAGGCATGGTTCTCGAGGAACAGAACCAAGCCGCACACAAGGCAAGGCAGTAATGTGTAAGAGATAACTTTGAACGGGGCCTCGTGTGCCCCGCTGGGAAGTTTGGATGTTACCCTGAAGTCTGGAGCCATTGTGGGCTGTAAACAGAGGCATGCTATGGCCAGGTTGCTCCCTGTGGCTGTCCTGTGGGGAGAGGGACAGTTAATGGGCAGTAGGAAAACAACTCAGAGACAACCTCCAGGATCCAGACAAGAGGTGTTGGGACCTGAGCTGGAGCAGCTGCTGGGGCAGCCAAGTGCAGGAAGTGGC
>NW_020173979.1:2396621-2412350 GCF_003031525.2 Neophocaena asiaeorientalis asiaeorientalis | reverse complement strand
GGGGGTGGGGGAGGGGGGATGGACCCTGGGCCAAACTCGGGTGGCCTTCCTTACTCCCTGGCTGGAAGGAAGACCTGCTGTGACTTGAACTGACAGCCTGGTGGCATCAACAGAAACTCACACATGACCCTTCTAATTCCAGCAATCAGACCTCATGGAGGAAGGCAAATCTCACTTGCAAAATTGCTATTGACAACCTAGAGAAAGCAGAACTTCTCCAGGGAGGAGACCTCTTCAGGCAAAGGTACCTGTCTTTTCGTCTTTCTGGGTTCTGGTGATAGAATAAAGAGCAATCGGCAAGGTGCAAAACCCACTGTGGGGAACCCCTTCTTGTTTTCAGCATAAAATTAGTATTCGATTTTATAAGTAAATTTTTTAAGTATGAAAGAAATATATTCTTATTTGTAGTAAATTAGTAAAATAAAAATATGAGTAACAAACTGAAAGTAAGTCATAATTGCACTACTCACAAACGTTTTGATATGTTGCCTCCTCTCATTATTTTTTCTTCCATATTTTTTATAAAGTCAATATCATACCATACATAAAATTTAGTCTCCTACTCCCCTTCACTTAGTATCGTTGCACAGACTGACATTTTTTTTTAAAAAGCTCTTTAAACAAAATGTTAATAGTACATAGTATTCCCTTATATTAACTAATCCCCTGTTTGTGTGTGTTTATATTTCTAGTTTGTCAGTATTATAAATAACACACCAGGGCACATGTCAGTACATAAGGCTTTGTCCACATTCTGGATGTTTCCTTTGGAGAGATTCCCAGATGAGATTATTGGTTCAAAGGCGTGAACATTTCTAAGGTTCCTAATACATATCGCCAGATGGCTTTCAGAAGGTAGCACCAGTTTACGTTCCTAATCAGCAGTCTTCAAGAGCGTGCTCTCTGCACGCCTTTGTCACCACTGACTATAATCATTTAAAAATATGTACTAATTCGATAGATTAAAAAATGGGATCTCATTTGAATCTGGGGCTTTCCTGCAGCCGGGCTTTTGTTGACATTCCTCCTCCCACTCTGGACTTCTAGGAAAACCGCCAAAGAGAGCCTGGCCCAGACGTCCAGTGCTATCACAGAGAACCTCATGGGGATCAGCAGGATGATGTCCCAGCAGGTCCAGCAGAGCGAGGAAGCCATGCAGACGCTGGGTAAAGCCGGGCCTGCAGTGGGAAGCTGCTCCCAGAGATACGGGCTCCAGAGCCCTTGCCCCCGGGCTCCTCCACCTCTGCCCCCATCCGCCCCCAAGCTTACTGATCTGTGTGGCTTCTCACTTCTTTGACAGCCTGGTCTTACCCAGAGTGGGATACGCCGCTCTCATTTCCCTTTTCGGTTTTTATAGTTGTACTACAAGATCCACACAACCCCATCAAAATGTGCAGAAGCACTCCCAGGGGCTTTCTCCTGGAGAGTGGGTGCCAGCAAGGCTGGAGGAGGGGCCTGGGAGTCTGTTTCTCATCTAGGGCTCTGGGGACCCCCCTGGCCAGGCAGAGAGATGATCAGTTATTGGCTGGCAGCTAGTCTGCTAGCATTTCATCAGCTTACAGTTGTACTCCCCAATGTTATTTTTACTGTGAGCTCCTTTTATTTCTTTATTTTTGGGCTGCACCATGCGACATGCGGGATCCTAATCCCCCGACCAGGGATCGAACCCGTGCCCCCTGCAGTGGAAGCACGGAGTCCTAATCACTGGACCGCCAGGGAAGTCCTGTGAGCGCCTTTTAAAAGATGCAGTCAGGGCTTCCCTGGTGGCGCAGTGGTTGAGAATTTGCCTGCCAATGCAGGGGACACGGGTTCGAGCCCTGGTCTGGGAAGATCCCACGTGCCACGGAGCAACTAGGCCCGTGAGCCACAACTACTGAGCCTGCGCATCTGGAGCCTGTGCTCCACAACAAGAGAGGCTGCGACAGTGAGAGGCCCGCGCACTGCGATGAAGAGTGGCCCCCGCTCGCCGCAACTAGAGAAAACCCTCACACAGAAACGAAGACCCAACACAGCCAAAAAAAAAAAAAAAAAAAAAAAAAAAAAAAAAGATGCAGTCAGAGGCCACAGAAGAAGCTGCCACAGACCATCTGTGTCTCCCCAACAGCTTTTCCATGATGTCTCCCTTATAACACAGAAGAGAATCTGCCCTGCCCAGGATCCTCCGCGTAGGAAAACAGGAAGAGAGTTTACTCTTTGAAAGACTTTTGGAAGATTTTACACAGAGACAAAAGTAGAGAGCCTGGTACATGAGTCCCAGGAACCCATCACCCAGCTCCAGCAGTTGTCAACTCCTGGCCAGTCTTGTTTCAACTCTGTCCTCACTGTGCTCCCATCTGGATTACTGTGAAGCAAATCTCAGACGTCATCCATATAAATATTTCAGTATGTCTCTAAAAGATAAGAGACTCTTGAAACAAAAAACAAACAAAACAAAACCACAATACCGTTACCACCCCTAAAAATTATCTGTAATTTTGAACCACTCTTTTTTTTTTTCGGTGTACTATCAAAACAGGCAGAAGCAAAAGGAAAGCAAGCAGCTTATCCCCAAGGTCACTCCCTGTGTTTGAAAATTTTCTGGGTTTAGGCTCGGAACCAGCTGGTCACCTCCTCTGAGTGTGCACCGGGGTCATGGCCTGAGCCTGGGGAGAGGCCTTGGAGAACGTGAGAGGGAGGAGCCGGCCTGGCCTTGGAATCGAGGACTTTTCTGCCTCTGGTGCGAGCGACAGGACACCCACGCCCAGCACGTATATCAGAAACAGACCATGTATTTAAGTGGTGAGAAGGCTGCACAGATCCTGATGGTTTCTGGGGTGTTGAGGGTCATTCTTGGGGTACATTTTGTAGGAGAGATAGCCATTGAAAAAAGAAGAATGCAGTTCATTTTTTTCTTTACTTATTTATTTTTGGCTGTGTTGGGTCTTCGTTGATGTACCAGGCTTTCTCTAGTTGCAGCGAGCGGGGACTACTCTTCGTTCCGGTGTGTGGGCTTCTCGTCACGGTGGCTTCTCTTTGTTGTGGAGCATGGGCTCTAGGCGCAGGGGCTTCAGTAGTTGTGGCTCTTGGGCTCAGTAGTTGTGGCCCACGGGCTCTAGAGCGCAGGCTCAGTAGCTGTGGTGCATGGGTTTAGTTGCTGCAGGGCATGTGGGATCTTCCCGGATCAGGGCTTGAACCCGTATCCCCTGCATTGGCAGGAGGATTCCTAACCACTATACCACCAGGGAAGTCAAAGAATACAGTTCTTAATCCTTTCTTTATGACTCACAAACTCAAAATAGGGGCTTCCCTGGTGGCACAGTGGTTGGGAATCTGCCTGCTAATGCAGGGGACACGGGTTCGAGCCCTGGTCTGGGAGGATCCCACATGCTGCAGAGCAACTAGGCCCGTGAGCCACAACTACTGAGCCTGCGCGTCTGGAGCCTGTGCTACGCAACAAGAGAGGCCACGATAGTGAGAGGCCCACGCACCGCGATGAAGAGTGGCCCCCGCTTGCCACAACTAGAGATAGCCCTCGCACAGAAACGAAGACCCAACACAGCAAAAATAAATTAATTAATTAATAAACTCCTACCCCCAACATCTTCTTAAAAAAAAAAAGTCTTTTAGGACCATAATTTTTTTTTTAAAAGCCCATTAAGGATATGATGTCTGGTATTTGCTGTAAAATTGTAGGTGGGGGCAGTTAAATGGGGGTCGTGAGGGGACAGGACTGCCAGGGAGTTGGTGGTTCATGTGTATGGGTGATGGCACATGGCACTTCATGATATTATTCTGGCACTTCATGATATTATTCTGTCTACTTTTGTGATGGTTAAAATTCTCTGTAAAGAAAGTTTAACAAAGAAAGGCCTATTAGGTTTTTACTTAACAGGTTCTTACTTAGGTTTTCAAAATGGCAGCAGGCATGGAGAAAGAGGGCTGAGAGGGATTTTTGTTACATGAGTGTTTGTTTTTACCCCTTCTCTGTGTTTTTTTTTTAAATAGATCTTTATTGGAGTATAATTGCTTCACAATACTGTGTTAGTTTCTGTTGCACAACAAAGCGAATCAGCCATATGCATACACATGTCCCCATATCCCCTCTCTCTTGAGCCTCCCTCCCATCCTCCCTGTCCCACCCCTCCAGGTCATCGCAAATCACTGAGCTGACCTCCCTGTGCCATGCGGCTGCTTCCCACCAGCCAACTATTTTACATTCGGTAGTGTATATATGTCGACGCTACTCTCACTTCACCCCAGCTTCCCCCTCCCACCCCATGTCCTCAAGTCCATTCTCTATGTTTACCTCTTTATTCCTGCCCTGCAACTAGGTTTTATTTGTTTTTCTCTTTCTGACTTCACTCTGTATGACAGACAATAGCTCCATCCACCTCACTACAGATAACTCAATTTCGTTTCTTTTTATGGCTGAGTAACATTCCATTGTATATATGTGCCACATCTTCTTTATCCATTCATCTGTTGATGGACATCTGTAGCTTCCCTGTCCTGGCTATTGTAAATAGAGCTGCAATGAACATTGTGGTACATGTCTCCTTTTGAATTATGGTTTTCTCAGGGTATATGCCCAGTAGTGGGATTGCTGGGTCATAAGGTAGTTCTATTTTTAGTTTTTTAAGGAACCTCCATACTGTTCTCCATAGTGGTTGTATCAATTTACATTCCCACCAACAGTGCGGGAGGGTTCCGTTTGCACAACCCCCTTTCCAGCATTTATTGTTTCTAGATTTTTTGATAATGGCCATTCTGACCGACATGAGGTGATACCCTTTTATCATAAATGGGTGTTGAATTTTGTCAAAAGCTTTTTCTGCATCTCTTGAGATGATCATATGGTTTTTATTCCTTAATTTGTTAGTGAGGTGTATCACATTGATTGATTTGCGTATATTGAAGAATCTTTGCATCCCTGGGATAAATCCCACTTGATCATGGTGTATGATCCTTTTAATGTGCTGTTGGATTCTGTTTGCTAGTATTTTGTTCAGGAGTTTTGTATCTATGTTTAACAGTGATATTGGTCTATAATTTTCTTTTTTGTGATATCTTTTTCTGGTTTTGGTATCAGGGTGATGGTGGCTTCGTAGAATGAATTTGGGAGTGTTTCTGCCTCTGCAATTTTTGGAAGAGTTTGAAAAGGATCGGTTTTAGCTCTTCTCTAATCTGTGTTTTTCAAAACACTACTCTGTTTCCTCTGGTAATTTATTTGTTAATTAACTTATAATTTTGTGAAAAGGTAATATAAATTACGTGGTTAAGGAAAAAACCTCCAGGCCAACACTGTCCCATGGAAACATAATGGGAGCCACATACATTCACTTAAAATTTTTCATTAGACACATTAAAAAAAGTAAAAACAAACATGAAATTAATTGTAATCATATATTTAACCATTACAATATGCAATTCATAGTGAAAATTATTGAGATATTTGACATTCCTTTTTTTTCTTTCCACACTAGAGCTCTGAAATTGTGTAGGTGTTTTACCCACAGAGACATGGATATTTGGATTGGACACATTTTACACACTCAGGTGTCACATGTGTCTAGTGGCCGTCATTCCGGGCTGCACAGCCCTGGACAGTACAGGAGGGAAACAGAAAGACTGCTCTCCCTTCTGACCTCCCCCTGCCCCTGACCTCCAGGTCTGCTGCCAGAGGGGCGCACTGTTACCAGTTTCTTTCATAGCCTTCTGAGACCCTCCAGCAGGCAGAGTACAAGCAAATTAAATGTTACCTATCCCCTTCTTTCTTACAGAAATGGAAACATTTCACATGTTGTCCTTCATGCCTCACCTTCTCACCTGACAACATGTTTCATTCTGTGGATGTTCTGATGATGCCCTGTTATGCTTTGTAGAGGAATCTTGCCAGGGAAACCTTCTTCCTCAAGTGTCAGGTCCAGAAACCCACACTCCAGTTAGTTTGACATGTGGGCACAACAAGCCTTAAGGGACATGTGCCTCCTTGTACGTTTCACACAGGGGCTGGAGCACAGGTGTCACGTGTTTAAAGCTACAGCCAGTGTCCCAGGACTGCAGGACTGGCATGTGTGAGGGCATGTGGCAGGGCCCAGGACATCCCTGCCCCTTCACGATCCCACAAAGAGCAGATCTGACCACCAGGCGTCCCGGCGGGTGCACCTCACAGGCGGCAAGTCCTGCCCCCAGCCCTGCCCCCACAGAGACCTCACAGTGCCTGTCCACGGTCACCCGCGTTAGTTTTGCGGCCGGGGGTTCTTCTCAGCAGCGCCTGCCTCCTCCAGAAAGTGGAGATTGGTGGTGAGGAAAGGAACCGTCCTCTGCCCTTTTCCCTGGTTATGTCCATGTTGGGAGGACTCCTAGTTATGGCCCTGTGACTGTATGTAAACAAACCTCATCCTTCCCTGAGCTGGATGGGACCCAGGGAAGTGCCTCTCCTTGCCCTGTCCTTGTCTGTTCACATCCTTTGCCCTGGCTCAGAACTTGCTTCCGAGCACAGTGTTAATTACTGGGAACCCAGCTGGCAGAGCGGAGTCTTTGGATTCGGTGTTGTACACTTTCTTAGTCAGGCTCCCTCCCTCTTTTGTTTCAGTTAATTCTTCACGGACTATCCTGGATGCAAATGAAGAATTCAAGTCCATGTCGGGGACCATCCAGCTGGGACGGAAGCTCATCACAAAATATAATCGCCGAGAGCTGACTGACAAGCTTCTCATTTTCCTTGCGCTCGCCCTCTTTCTTGCTACGGTTCTCTATATTGTGAAAAAGCGGCTCTTTCCGTTTTTGTAAGATCTGAGAGCTGCCAGCTTTTGCCCTTTGAGTTCCAGTGTCAGGATCCAGCCATGCTCCTGAGCTCTGGCCCCGGCCACCAGACTGATCCACGCCCCCCAGTCTGCTCCAGTCGCTCAGCAGGTCCGATGGAGACACAGCCCCGCCTCCCGGAGCTTCTGCAGGTGGCTGGCGTGTAAGGGGCGAACAGAGCAAGGGGAGGGAGGCCTGTCATCGGGACACCTGCAGAGACAAAGGGACTCCAAGAGCTGTCCCACACTGTGGGTGGCTGCCACTTGAGGCACTCGGGCTGGCCTCCAGGATTTGATGCCCCTCTTGGGTCCCCCTCCCCCACTGCAGCCTTAATGCCAGATCTGGAGGAGGGAAGAGAAAAGGGGGAGAAAGAGGAGGATGGAAACTCATGTCCATTCCTTGAATAAAGTTGACTAAATTTTTTTTTATTTAAAAAATGTATTTATTTATTTTTGGCTGTGTTGGGTCTTCATTGCTGCACGTGGGCTTTCTCTAGTTGTGGCAAGTGGGGGCTACTCTTCATTGCGGTGGCTTCTCTTGTTGTGGAGCACGGGCTCTAGGCATGCGACTTCAGTAGTTGTGGCTCTAGGGCTCTAGAGTACAGGCTCAGTAGTTGTGGCACGCGGGCTTAGTTGCTCCGCGGCATGTGGAATCTTCCCGGACCAGGGCTCGAACCCCTGTCCCCTATATTGTCAGGCGGATTCTTAACCACTGCGCCACCAGGGAAGTCCCAAGTTGACTATTTAACAGCATGAAATGCATTCGGTTTTCTAAGGTATCCCTCTGGGAATTCGTGTGCCTGTCTTGATGTCCAGATTTCTAGAACATGAATTTGGATCACTGATTTGTTCACTCAACAAAGAGTGATTAATCAACAGCCACATGCAGGGTGTTACAGACACTGCCGTGGTCCCTCCCTCAAGGAGCAAGACGAACAAGATCCCGCAGACTCTCAGGAAGGAGGGTGCACCCAGCCCCCCCGGAGGAGGCTCACACCAGTGTCTGAAGAGGATGAGGCAGACACCCTCTTTCTACGCACAGTGGCCTGGCCTGGCCTGGGGGTGTGCACGGTCTCCGGGGCTGGCCCACACCTTTCTCTTTGAGGTCCAGAGCTAAATATAACCAAGAGAGTGAAGCTGGTGATAAGCTGGGGCCTGTCTGGGCCTGAGTTCTGTTGAGGCCTGGGGGATAGCGGGGACCAGGCTAGGCCAGGCTGGGAGATGTTAGTGTCTCCTTGTGCTAAAGGCCTGGCTGACCTCGTACACAAAATCCCAGCCTCCCCCACTATTTATAGCCCCAGAAGCCCTGGGAGGGTAATGTGGGGGCAGAGGGGAAAGTGAAAAGGACATGTGGATTTGAACGTTGCTTCAAAGACTTGGTTTTGAGTCTTGGCTCTACCACTAAGGAACCACATGACCCTGGGCAAGTTACCTTATGTCACTAAGCCTCAACTTCCCCCCCTGTAAAGTGGGGGTGATAGTCCATATAGATGCTTGTAGGGTCCATTTGAGAATCACAAAAGAATGTAAAGTAGCAAGTGCAGCTTCTGTCTGACTGAGCCATGGGCTTCCCAAATCCAGCCACCTTCAGGCCTCTGGGCCCCAAGGTTTCCTGAAGCAAACACCCAGGTTCTTCAGGGAAAGCTGGCCTGGGCATCAGAAGTTCTGTTTAGATCTGTTTGAGCAGAGGATGTCAACAGTTAAGGCCTCAGTTATGAAGTGTCACGTCGTCCTGGGACCAAGTTAGAAGAGACTGGCTGCACACCTCAGACTGACTAGTTTAATGAGTAGGTTCTGAGTTAAAGTATACACAGTTTATATATATATATATGTATATCATCCTTAAACAACTTCTGGCCCCAAAAGGCACTCGGTGCAAGTTGTGCATGTGTGTGTCTTATTTATAGTCAAATCAAAGCTGAGACTAAAGCACAGATGGGAAATTCCCACTCAGATTCCAGCTGTAAGTGCAGCAGATGGATGTGATCATGTTAGGATTTTCTTGCTTAACATTTTTCTTTACTACTTTCCACTAATTGTCAACATCCTCCTCGCAATATGGAAATGTGTGGGCTCTGTACTCCCTAGAAGTTCTCCTTTTGACACTTTATTCCTCTTTTCCTTGCCTCCGTCTGAAAATAGGGTTGAATGTGACCCATTTTGAAATGTCATCGATATCTCGCAACCCCACCAGGTCCATAAGTCGTCCCCAGTGGGGCTGGTGGTGCAGAAAGCCACACCTCCATGTTCAACCAGGAGGGGGCAGTACTCACATTTGCTCTGTGGTCTTGCTATGTGTAGACTATTTCCATCCGTCCGCATGAAGTGCTGTCATGGATTTTTTCTTTTTTAAAAGATACCAGATATTTTAAAAACACGCAAATGTACAAAGTTTACCTGTATAGTTTTTGGAAGACATTTCATGAATCACCTTAATTTTCACTGTTAAGCAGTAAGGCAAGCTTATATTCTCCATTTTGCTTAGCCGACAGTCAAGGAATTAAAAGTATTAGAACAGTCTTCAAGGGGTCATTCATTCAAGTATTTACTGAACACCTACTTTGTGCCAGGCACTATGTTAGGGATACTCAGTGAACAAAACAAAGATTCCCTGCCGTCCTGGAACTTGTAGTACGTGGGGGGAGGGTGGGCAGATGATAATTAATGGCCTAGAAAACAAACTTGTGGTTACCAAAGTGGAGTGGGAAGGGAGGAGGGACAAATTAGGGGTATGGGATTAACAGATACAGACTACTATGTGTAAAATAGATAAACAACAGGATATATTGTATAGCACAGAAAATTATAACCATTATCTTGTATAACTTAAAATGGAGTATAATCTGCAAAAATACTGAATCACTATGCTGTATACATGAAACTACTATTATTAATCAATAATACTTGAATATACTTCAATTTAAAAATTAACGTACTGAATAAGTCATTCATTATGTTAGAAAATAAGTGTGTTGGGAAATGTGGCCCCAACTAATGAAGATTTGGAATGGGGGGAGGGCAGGTTTGCAGTGTTAAGTTGGGAGGTCACAGTTGGCCACACTGACAGGCAAGATTTGAGCAGAGTGGACGGCGGAGGGAATAGGGTTCCACACAGGGACCAGCTAGAGCAAAGGACTATGGTGGGAGCATCTGTGATATTGTGATTCATAATAAGAAATATATATTTGGTCTTCGTTGTCTTCCTGGCACAGAGGTCCTAAAACCATTGGAATTTCCTACGATAAAGGAGTGATAGATTTGTCCTTTGTTATGTTCAGGAGAATTTTGGAAAGCACAAAGGATGGGGGTTGGTTGCCAGGGGAACCAACCACATGATTAGTGGATTGGAACTTACAGTCCTACCTTCCAACCTCCAGGGAGGGGAAAGGGGATGGAGATTCAGTCTATCGATCATGAGTTCAATCATCGATGGCCAGTGATCTTCTTCCCTCTCCAGCTCTACATATTCTCAAAGGCAAGCTGATCCATCCATGTCCCCAGAGCTGTCACCATCATCTAAAGGACCATCATCAAGAGTTTCAAAGTTAGAACATGAAAAAGAATACGTATGTATATGTATAACTGAATTACTTTTTGTACAGCAGAAATTAACACAACACTGTAAATCAACTTCAATAAAATAAATTTAAAAAAATTTAAAAAATAGCATTACACAGGAACTATATTTAATATCCTGTAATACACCATAATAGAAAAGAATATATATGTATAACAGCAGAAATTAACACGTCCTAAATCAACTATACTTCAACAAAATAAATTTTAAAAAATTTTTAATAAAAAGATAAAATTCAAAAATAGAAAAAAAAAAAACCCAAAGTTTTATCTCCACTCAGGTGAGCTCTGGACGCCCCCTGTCATCTCCATTCAGATGTCCCCGAGGTCCCTTCACCTCAGCTCATCTCTGACCTCTCCCACACACAGCCTGGGCTTCTGCAGGCTTCTCTATGTTCCCTGACATCCTCTCATTTCCCCTTCCTGGGTTCCTTTTCCCTCCAGCAAGCCCCTCCCCTTGACTCCTCTTTCCTCTAGCTCAGGAGATAGGACTTCCTTCAACAGGTACAAGTCCTGCCTCCACCACTGTGTGGGTGAGTTTAAGGGGCCCAAAAGGCCCTGCTGGAGGGGATCTAACAGAGTGACTCAATTTGAAGATGCTTCTAAGGAAAAAAGATTTTTTTTAAAAAGATAGTAAAATGTAAAATAAGCTCTGTTTTCTTCTTTGGTGAATGGCGGTCTTCCCTGGGGCCCGGCCTGAGGGTTTGCCCAATCTGTATTTCTTCCCTAAGCAAGGGCAGAATAAAAATAGCTGGGGGCTAATCTAAGAGATAACAGGCGGGAGTCTCAGCCATGCTGTCGGGAATGAAGGGCTGCAGGCTGGGGTGAGGGGAGTTGGGTGTTAACAATCCCCTCTCCTCAGTCCCTAACAGCGAAGCCCCAGGGCCTGTGGTATTGGTCAACCCGCCATAGTGCATGGTGGTCAAAATTGCGGCCTTTGGGTGAATTGCACTCTCCCTGGCCCTATGTCCTGGGCAGGGATCGCCCCTCTTTGTTTCCTCCTCTGGAACACAGGGACAGCCAACACCACTGACCTCTTAGGGACACTGGGAGGATTAAAGGACAAAACTCAGGCCAAGAGCTCACACCATAACCCCAATGGCCACTGCATCCATTCCCCTTTCTTTTTGGGACCTTATTTTGGGGGAAATGGTGCTTAGGCCAAGAAAAGGATGTAAGGAATCAGGACTAAGGATGGAGTGGAGTTTCGCAAACGGCAAAGGTCTGAGAGTGGGACAGAGCAGCCCGGGTCAAATCGGTCATCTCTCCCAATCCATCCAAAAAACAAAAGGCAATGGGTAGAATTAGCTCAGTGTAAAATGTTCTCTTTTTTATTATTCTTACATCTTCGCTCTTCCCCTCCTCCCCTGACAGTTTTGTTTGCTGGCAGAGTGCTCCTGGATGAAATGAATGCATAAAGTAGCGAAGGAATATGGGCTGAAGAATGAGGAAATGGCCCATCAGTTTTAATCTGACAGCTTAACTGGTATGAAAAACAAGCATGCTTCTGACGGAAATGTCACAGTTTCTCCGAAGGGTGTTCATGGTTTGCACGAGATGGCTCTTCCACGCATTCTCTGCCTCCACCTGAACAGGTTTGTGAATCAGGGGATGAGAGGGTGAAGGGGGTGTGAGTTGCTAGATTCTGCAAGCTCCTGGCTGCCTTCCTGAATGACCTCATCCATCTTACTGAGTGTGAACACTGGCTACACACTGTGCTGGGCGCCGAGGACAGAAGGGTAAGATTCCACATGCCTTGTGGAGACTGCATTCTGTTGAAGACAGACCCGGAGCCAGACAGTTAGACTAGAGGGTGGTAGGTGTCCTAGAAAGGGCCCCGGAAACCCTGGGAGCCCAAAGTGACTTCTTTAGACTACTTAGAAGAAGCAAATGGTAGTCTAAATAAAATTAATGGTAAGCAATTATAATGAGATCCTAAAGCAGTATTTGGTGAGATGTTTATGTTCAGCAGGTGATGGTGATGTTAATAAATTTACTGAGTGCTTACTTAGCATTTCATTTAATCCAGGAATTCTCTGAGGTAGGCAGTGTTATCGCAGCTGAGGCGATTAAGACCCAGAAAGGACCAGAAAGATGCCCCAGGTCACACAGCTAGGAACTGGGGGATCTAGGGTTCCCATCAGGCAGTTGGGCTCCAGAGACTCTGGAATTCTCTCAACAGCAGGAATAAGGGGGGTCAAATAAACTCTAGGGGCAGAGGGACTAGCTGCTCCCCCTTGATGCAGACCCCACCCAGCAACCAAAATCATCTAAAGGGGAGGATGGAGAGGGAGGGGTTGAGGGGTGTGAAGATGCCTGTTGACCTGGGGTTGGCAAGGGGAGTTCAGGAACGGGGCAGTCACCTAAGCTTTTGCTTACGTGGGAATTCACTGGCTCATATAACACGGAAAGTGGCTTTAATCACGCTGGATCCAGGTGCTCTAATAACGATGTTAAGAACTGGTCTCCCTTCATCTCCCCTCCCTGTTTCTTTCCGTGTTGGCTTAATTCTCAGGCGGATTTACCCGACATGGCAGGTCTCCCCCTTCCCCCACAGGCAACTTCAGACTAACATCCACTTAGCTTGGAACCCCAGAAGAGAGATCCTTTTCCCTAAGAGTTCCTGAAAATCCCGGGGTGGTCCTGCCTGCACTAGTTCTTGCAGCCAGGGGGGCAGGATGGCCTGATTGGTCAGGCCCAGGTCACATGCCCAGCAAGGGGGTCGAGTCAGCCCTGCTTCCACCAACCATAGAGTGGAAGGCGGGAGGGGGCAGTTCCTGCTGGGAAATCAGGGGGCTGTGATCAGAAGGGGTAGCCAGAGCAGGGTGGATCCCAAACCTCAGGGGTAGTGATGGGGTGCATGTGAGTTTCCAGCCACCCTAGGGTCAGCCCTTCACAGACGTCAGCTTGGGGGTTTCACCCCAATTTATGAAGGCTGGGGGATGATTCCTTTGTAGGAGGGAGCATACTTTTGTCAAGAATGGTTTTCCGTATTACGAAAGCAATACAGTATATGCCAAATTGTAAATATATTTAATCAGAACAAACTTCTCCCCCCAAATATATGAAGAAGTCGTAATCCCATCTAGAGAGAATTGCCATTAACTCTTGGGAGTGGATTATGTATCTTTTTCTCTTTCTTTTCCATCTTCTTCAAAAAATACAGGATCACATTGTACGAAGTTATTTTTTTACTTT
Organism: Neophocaena asiaeorientalis asiaeorientalis; assembly: GCF_003031525.2. Classification (NCBI taxonomy): domain Eukaryota; kingdom Metazoa; phylum Chordata; class Mammalia; order Artiodactyla; family Phocoenidae; genus Neophocaena; species Neophocaena asiaeorientalis. The sequence continues at coordinate 2,398,794 of NW_020173979.1, read as the reverse complement.
AAAAATAGTTTTACTGGGATAAAATTGATATATAACAAACTGCACATAATTGAACTGTACAATTTGATGAGTTCTGACATATGTATACAACCATAATCAAGATGATAAGCATATCCATTACCCCCAAAAGTGACCCTTTGTGATCTATTTACCCTCACTGCTCCTCCACTGCTCCTGAAATTTCTCCAGGCAACCACTGATCTACTTTCCATCACTATTGAATATTTTGCATTTCTCATCATTTTATATAAATGGATCATACAATATATACAATTGTGGGGGTGTGGGTCCTTTCACTCAGTGTAATTATTGGCTTCTTTCACTCAGTATACTTAGAGATTCATTTGTGTTGTTCAATGTATCAATAGTCCATTCCTTTTTATTGCTGAGTAATATTTCATTATAGGAATATATCAGTCTGTTTATCAGAAACGAATAATAGTCATTAGAGTTATTTCCAGTTTTTGCTATAACAAGTGACGTTGATATAAACATTTGTGTAGCAGTCTCTATGAACTTATGCTTTCGTTTGTATTAAGTAAAATACCCAGGACGGTATTGGTTGGATCATACAAGTGTATGTTTACATTTTTAAGAAATTGCCAAACTGTTTTCCAAAGCATTTGCCGCATTTTACATTCCTATCAGCAGTGTGAGCGAGTTCTAGTTATTTTACGTCATCACCAACGCTTGGTATGGTCAACATTTTAACCTTATAGATTTGAGCCATTCTGGCCAGTGTATGACAGTATTTATTGTGGTTTTAATTTGTATTTCCCTAATGACTAATGATGTTATGTGCTTATATGCCACCCGTATATCTTGTTTGGCGAAGTGTTTATTCAAATATTTTGCCCCCGCCCCCTTTTTTTTTGGCCATGCTGCATGGCATGCGGAATCTTAGTTACCTGACCAGGGATCGATCCCTTGCCCCCTGCAGTGGGAGTGTGGAGTCTTAACCGTTGGAATGCCAGGGAAGTCCCTATTTTGCCCATTTTTAATTGGACTGTTTTGTTTTCTTATTGTTGAATTGTAAGAGATGGGTATGATCTAATAATAGTGGTGAGAGTGGGTAACCTTGTCTTTTTCCTGATCTTAGTGAAAATGGTTTCAGTGTTTCACCATTGAGAATGATGTTGGCTGTGGGTTTGTCATATATGGCCTTTATTATGTTGAGGTAAGTTCCCTCTATGCCTACTTTCTGGAGGTTTTTTAAAAAAATTACTTATTTATTTATTTTTGTCTGCGTTGGGTCTTTGTTGCTGAGCACAGGCTTTCTCTAGTTGCGGCGAGAGGGGTCTACTCTTCATTGTGGTGCACAGGCTTCTCATTGCAGTGGCTTCTCTTGTTGCAGAGCTCGGGCTGTAGGTGCCTGGGCTTCAGTAGTTGTGGTGCATGGGCTCTAGAACACAGGCTCAGTAGCTGTGGCACACAGGCTTAGCTGCTCTGTGACCTGTGGGATCTTCCCAGACCAGGGCTCGAACCCGTGTCTCCTGCATTGGCAGGTGGATTCTTAACCAGTGCGCCACCAGCGAAGCCCTCTGGAGGGTTTTCATCATAAATGGGTGTTGAATTTTGTCAAAAGCTTTTTCTGCATCTATTGGGATGATAATATGCTTTTTCTCCTTCAATTTGTTAATATGGTGTATCACATTGATTGATTGGTGTATATTGAAGAATCCTTGCATTCCTGGGATAAACTCCACTTGATTATGGTGTATGATCCTTTTAATGTGCTGTTGGATTCTGTTTGCTAGTATTTTGTTGAGGATTTTTGCATCTGTGTTCATCAGTGATATTGGCTTGTAGTTTTCTTTTCTTGTGGCTAATGTATCATTTAAAGGTTGTGTTTCCTTATTTATTTTCATTTTGGACCATCTATCCATTGGTGAAAGTGGGGTGCTAAAGTCCCCAACTACGATTGTGTTACTGTTGAATCCCCTTTTATGGCTGTTAGCATTTGCCTTATGTATTGAGGTGCTCCTATGTTGGGTGCATAAATATTTACAATTGTTATATCTTCTTCTTGGATTGATCCCTTGATCATTATGTAGTGTCCTTATTTTTCTCTTGTAATAGTCTTCATTTTAAAGCCTATTTTGTCTGATATGAGAATTGCTACTCCAGCTTTCTTTTGATTTCCATTTGCATGGAATATCTTTTTCCATCCCCT
>NW_020173979.1:2325804-2396428 GCF_003031525.2 Neophocaena asiaeorientalis asiaeorientalis | reverse complement strand
TATGGGACTCTCTGTGCTTCTTGGACTTGATTGACTATTTCCTTACCCATATTATGGAAGTTTTCATATATAATTTCTTCAAATATTTTCTCAGTCCCTTTTTACTCTTCTTCTTCTGGGAGCCCTATAATTCGAATGTTGGTGCATTTAATGTTGTCCCATAGGTCTCTGAGACTGTCCTTAGTTCTTTTCATTCTTTTTTCTTTATTTTGCTCTGCGGTAGTTATTTCCACTATTTTATCTTCCAGGTCAATTATCCATCCTTCTGCCTCAGTTATTCTGCTATTGATTCCTTTTAGAGAATTTTTAATTTCATTTGTGTTGTTCATCATTGTTTGTTTCCTGTTTTGTTCTTCTAGGTCCTTGTTAAATGTTTCTTGTATTTTCTCCATTCTATTTCCAAGATTTTGGATCATCTTTACTATCATTATTCTGAATTCTTTTTCAGGTAGACTGCCTATTTCCTCTTCATTTGTTAGGTCTGGTGGGTTTTTATCTTGCTCCTTCATCTGCTGTGTGTTTCTGTGTCTTCTCATTTTGCTTAACCTAATGTGTTTGGGGTCTCCTTTTTGCAGGCTGCAGGTTGGTAATTCGCGTTGTTTTTGGTGTCTGTCCCCAGTGGCTAAGGTTGGTTCAGTGGGTTGTGTAGGCTTCCTGGTGGAGGGGACTGGTGCCTGTGTTCTGGTGGATGAGGCTGGATCTTGTCTTTCTGGTGGGCAGGACCACTTCCAGTGGTGTGTTTTGGGGTGTCTGTGACCTTATTATGATTTTAGGCAGCCTATCTGCTAATGGGTGGGTTTGTGTTTCTGTCTTGCTAGTTGTTTGGCATAGGGTGTCCACCACTGTAGCTTGCTGGTTGGTGAGTGGAGCTGAGTCTTAGCGTTGAGATGGAGATCTCTGGGAGAGCTTTCGCCGTTTGATATTACGTGGGGCCAGGATATCTCTGGTGGACCAATGTCCTGAACTTGGCTCTCCCACCTCAGAGGCTCAGTCCTGACACCCGGCCAGAGCACCAAGGCCCTGTCAGCCACACGGCTCAGAAGAAAAAGGAGGAAAAAACAGAAAGAAAGAAAGAATAAAATAAAATAAAGTTATTAAAATAGAAAAAAATTATTAAAAATAAAAAAGTAATAAAAAAAGAAAGAAGAGAGCAACTAAACCAAAAAACAAATCCATCAGTGATATCAAGTGCTAAAAACTATATGAAACAAAAGCAAAAACAGAGAAAAGGACAGTCAGAGCCCTAGTCAAATGGCAAAAGCAAAGCTATACAGACAAAACCACACAAGGAAGCATACACATACACACTCACAAAAAGAGAAAAAGGAAAAAAATATATATATATATAAAAAAAGGAAGAGAGTAACCAAATCAGTAAACAAATCTACCAGTGATAATAAGCTCTAAATACTAAACCAAGATAAACATAAAACCAGAAACAAATTAGATGCAGAAAGCAAACCCCAAGTCTACAGTTGCTCCCAAAGTCCACTGCCTCAATTTTGGGATGATTCGTTGTCTATTCAGGTATTCCACAGATGCAGGGTACATCAAGTTGGTTGTGGAGATTTAATCTGCTGCTCCTGAGGCTGCTGGAAGAGATTTCCCTTTCTCTTCTTTGTTTGCACAGCTCCTGGGGTTGAGCTTTGGATTTGGCCCCGCCTCTGTGGGTAGGTCGCCTGAGGGCATCTTTTGAGAAGTCTGAGGTCTTCTGCCAGCGTTCAGTAGTGTTCTGTACGAGTTGTTCCATATGTAGATGTAGTTTTGATGTATTTGTAGGGAGGAAGGTGATCTCCATGTCTTACTTCTCTGCCATCTTGAAGGCACCCCTGGGTATGATCTTATTTTCAGTCAAAAGCTCCCTAGTTAATGCACAACCACTGCCATCAGCTTCTTACATCTCTTTCCAAAAATGTTCTAATGTATCCATTCACAAAATCAGGCTTAGCATTCAGCTGGGATGCAGCAACAGGGCATATCTGCCAGCATCCATGTTAACTGGGTGGTGACCTGCTCTACCAATCGCTAAATATTTGGAATATTGCCCCTGTATTCAAGTATATGTGTGTGTTTACATACATATGTATGTAATATACGTGCAGATGTGTGTATATATAATTTGTACAAGTGGAAGAATCCTGCGCACACACTTTTGCACCTATATCAGTACATCTTGGAATCTTCCCATTTCATTTTTCACAGAGCTGCCACATTCTTTCAAATGGTTCTGTGTAGTCCACTGTGGGAACACACTGTAAATGATTTACTCTGTTTTCTGTTGATGGACTTTGAGATTATATCTAGTTTCATGATTGCATCGTACTCCATGATACTTTTAACCAATCCCATAGTTCAAAGAGCATATCGGTTATTAACTTTGCCCCTGCTATTTGAATAATGCTTGGTTAATATCTTTGTGCATATATCTTTCCTCCCAGCCTCCCTTAATCAGCCTAACATTGGTGCTTGCTAACATTTGCCATCCAGCCAAATACCTCTGGGGCTCACGGTCAGGCACCCTATCGGTTGCGCTAATACTTGGGAGGTGCAGCATGTAGAAGGAGGAGATGAAGTTATAATTGGAAGCTCATGTGGTAAGTCTTGGCTGTGACTGGTTTATAACAGCTTTGTTTAGATATAATTCACATACTGTACAACTCATCTTTTAACGTGTACAATCCAGTGGTTTTTAGTATATTCACAGATATGTGCAACCATCACCACAGTCAATTTTAGAACATTTCATCACCTCGGCAAGAAACTCAGTACCCGTTGGCAATCACTCCTCCATCCCCCCATCCCACCCCCAGCCCTAAACACCCCCTGATCTGTTTCTGTCTCTATAGATTTCCCTATTCTAGACTTTCATTTGATTGGAATCATATAAAATGTGGTCTTTTAGAACTGGCTTCTTTTACTCAGCATAATATTTTCAGAGTTCATCCATGTTGTTGTAGCATGTATTATCAGAACTTCATTCCTTTCATGGCTGAATAATTTTCTAGTGTATAGATCGACCACATTTTGTTTATCTCTTTGTCTGTTGATGGACATTTGGGTTGTTTCCACTCCTTGGCTGTTATGAATATGTTATGAACATTCGTGTAACAGGTTTTTCTTTTCTCATTTTTAAGATTTATTGAACATTGATTATCATGGTTCATACTTTCTTAAAAAATGTTTTATTTTATTGATTTAGTTTTGGTTGAGTTGCGTCTTCGTTGCTGTGTGCGGGCTTTCTCTAGAGCAGCAGGGGCTGCTCTTGGTTGCGGTGCACAGGCTTCTCACTGCGGTGGCTTCTCTTGTGGCAGAGCACGGGCTCTAGGCATGCGGGCTTCAGTAGTTGTGGCTCGTGGGCTCTAGAACGCAGGCTCAGTAGTTGTGGTGCACAGGCTTGGTTGCTCTGCGGCATGTGGGATCTTCCCAGACCAGGGCTCGAACCCGTGTCCCCTGCATTGGCAGGTGGATTCTTAACCACTGGGCCACCAGGAAAGCCCCGGTTCATACTTAAGAAAAATTTTTTTAATATATCTTGAGATTAAAAAATTTTTTTGTGTGTGTAACAGTTTTTGTGCGGACACGTGCTTTCATTTTTCTTGGGTATATACCTAGAAGTGGAATTGCTGGATCATGGGGTAACTCTAGATTTAACTCTTTGAAGGACTGCCAGACTGTTTTCCAAAGACTGTTTTCACATTCCCCAGCTCTGACATTTCTGATGCTGAGCAAGTTCCTAGACTTCTCTGAGGCTCCACTTCTTTCAGCCATAAAAAGAAACTAAAAACTCAGGGTTTGGGGGCGGATAAATGAAAAAAATGTATATGAGGGCACTTTGCAAATTAGAAGTGTTTTAGTAAGTCTAGGGGAAAGTTGTTTTTGCTTTTTTTAAATGTTGGCTCTGTCGTTAAAGTGTCTGTGTGTGATTGGTTCTGTGGTTTTGGGGACTTGCTCTCATACCAAAACAGTTAAGGAGTAAGAGACACTGAGGTGTCATTATCTTCTCTGACCTGTTTCTGATCAAGACAGAAGGCCAGAACTGTCTGGAACTCGAGGCTCCTACTCTCAGCCTTCTGTTCAGAGCCAACTCACAGGGGCCCTGAGTTTACAGATGCCGGTGGTTACCGCCCTTCAGTGATGAAGGTGACGCTAAAGGTCGGGGAACCTGTGGCCGCATGCAGCCACGTGGTCTTAGGGCACATCGAGGACAGTCGGACCATCTGGCTGAATGTGTCTCTCGGCTCCTTTTGGCATTTCCAAATAACAAGTGGCACTGTAGGGTGGCACACTCTCTCGAAGGCCCAGTGAGTGGCATGCACCCTCGGTCACATGCCTCACATGGTGTCCACTCGGCGTGACCATGCCAGCTGGAGTTTAACTGGGCACTTCCCCGAGCATGCCCAGAGGGACCCCAAGCTTGGCTGCTGGGGGAGGCAGTGGAGCCCAGAGACGGCCTGGTGCCTGGGTCAGACTTCTTCCCAGGGAGCTGAGACAGCCCTGCTTCTTAGAATGTGGTTGTCTGCTCCGTTCTGGAAGCTGCTTGTGGGAGAGCCTGTTGGGTTCCCTGGGAATCCCTGAAGGTTAGCCTGGTGGGCAGGGCGTGGCTGGGAGTGCAGGCCTCAGGCAGGAGATGGATCTCTCTCTGTACAAGGCAGGATGGTCTGGGGACTGAAAAGCCCCAAAGGCGCCCGGGCAGTTGATGGGAGTCAGGAGATACAAACGGCCAATAAAGGATGAAAAGATGCTCTCCCTCAACTGGAAATCCACGATCTGAAACTGAGATGGGATACATACGATGTCTCGCCCACCAGAGTGGCAACAGCGAAGAAGACCCGTGATTACTGGGTGCTGGCGAGGGTGTGGGTAAGTGGGAACAAGCACTGCTCGTTACCCCAATCCTGAAATCTGGATCCTGAGTCGTGGACTTCAGAGAGCAACGGGCTGTGCCATCCTTGATCTGAATGGGAAAGACCATCCTGCATCTCCAGTCCATCCAGAAATCCTGACTGATTTCCCCAAACATCATTGCAAATATACACTCTTAGGCACCCATCCTCACAACTCATCAGGCATTTTGGGATCATCAGACATTTCGGCATAATATCTGGCATTTAAACAACTGTTTCACACATAAAGTGAGTATGTTTGTATTCAACACAAAATAATGCCATACAATAGCCAGTACACATGACCCTTCCTGATTTGTTTTGGTATTCGCTTATTACTCTTTGTCGCAACTTCTCTCCTAGGTTTCTTAGGCATACAGTTTCTTCAGAAACTATTCTGCTTCTTAAGAAGTCGTTTCCACTCAGTTGGACTGGATGTTGGATAGGCTAATGAGCGTGAACTGTGACCCTGAAGCATTAAGGTGACTTCCAGGCTCTCCATTCTCTTCCTGGGACCCTATAGAGCTTTGATGTCATTGCTGGTACGGCATGCAGGTTCATCAGAGCCAGTTTTGACTCAGCTAGTGAGCTTGGGGTACACATTTTTACACGCCACCACAGCAGATCTTCAGTGAGTGACAGCTGTCATCCTCCCCCTCTAGGCGAGGCTAAGCTGACACAGCCTCTGAGAAGCGCACTCTCTGCCCCAGGACCCTGCTCCTGCCGCTTCCCTTCTCTGCGCTTCTCTAGGAAGGCTTCTTCTTTCAGCCTCCTCACGGCAGGATACAGGCCCACTTGCTGCTTGGGGATTTAAGAGGACAGAGGGAACTCTGTCTTACATATTTAGTAGGAAAGATACCAGGATACATGGGACACCAAAGCTGGAAACTTCAAAGTCACATTCAAAAAAATCCCTGTACCATTACCTCTGAGGGGATGGCCATTCTATTTCCAAAGGAGACTTTCCTTTGGTTGACCCTTTCCTGCCTTTGCCCACTGCCCTGATCTGACCTGGGCTGGCTGATGGCAATAACTTTCTGTATGGTTCCCTCCCTCAGGCTCCGAGGGACTGGCTTATTTAAGGTGAAGAAACTGAGCACATGCCAAGAATGTGAAGGAAAAGGGAGAGGAAGGATGGACAAATAGGCTGGGTGAGGTCATGGAGGAGGTGAAGGGAGAGGGGTCACCTTGGGAAGGGGGTTCAGATTCAGCCCTAAGAATAGGTATGTGTGGGGACATCTGCTGTCTCTGGTTTCCCTTTCATAAGGGGACCAGGTCTTCTGCTGAGAACAGAGGGTCCAAGGTGGGGTTTAGGGATGCTGAGAAGACAGGTAAGACAGGGACTCATTGGGTCGTGGGTAGGATGGCTGCTAGGGTTGGAGGACTACAGAGGTTCTGGGGAACTGTGGTTCAGGAAAACACTGTGCAATCCCTTTTAAAAATGTTTGCATATTTCTTGACATTCCTCCCATGACAATGTGGAATCTGAGTCCTCTCCCCTTGAATATGGGCTAACTTTCATGACTTTTGCTTCTAATAAGACTGCAGTGGAAGTGTCACTGTGTCACTGTGTGACATTGGAGGCTATCTCATAAGGCAATGCACAGAGCACAGAGGAGGTTATCTGGTTGTGGTAGGAGATGGTCTGGGAGAAATTCCCACACTCCTTTCCCTTGGGCAGGGAAGGGAGATCCCCCTTCCTCTGGCCTCAGGGTTGAGAGGAAAATGCCCTGTGGTAGCATCTTCTGTGTCTGCCTTCATCTGGGGATTTTCCTTTGTGGAAATACTCTTGCCCGCTCTCAGTCTACCTGGTCAGGGTGGAGCTCACCCAACCCCCGATGCCAGGGTTGGAGATGTGACCTGGACAGTTAGTGTCAGAGTGACTGGCTCACATAACCGAAGCCAGGCCACTGAGCATCAGTCCTGGGATGTTTGCTGGAATTCTCCAGATAGAAGCATTCTCTTCATCTGGGATCAATCAGCTTGTAGGAAGGGATCCTGAAACTATAGGGTGACCATCTTCGGGGGGAGCCTGTTCAAGACGAGAGCTGAAAGACAGAGGGACAGCATTCTATTGATATCATTTAAGGCCCTGGATCCAACCAGTCCTGAAACCGGATGTATCTCTGGTCTTCCTATTTAGGTCAGCCAAAAATTAACTTCTACTCTGGGTTTCTGTCGCTTGCAACTCCAAGTGTCCTTAATGGTACAGCCCCTGAGTATTGGAGGTGGCTGAGATTAAGAGGGTGAGACTGGCAGGCCAACCCCCTCCCCAGCAAGGCTTTCAGAGAAGAGCCCTCTGCATCAGTGTGGCCCCAAAGCAAAAAACCTCCCCCTGCAAAGACCCCAGGCCCCAGAGCAGCCTGTTGGCCCTTGCAGCTTACTTTTCCTCTTACTACCACTTGTACAGTTGACTGTGAACTGGTCTTACCCAGAGCTGGGATTAACATTGCCCAAAAAGCCTGGGATTTGTCTCTTCTTGACATTAAGCCTGACCCTCGGCCTCATCACTGGACCCCACCTGACCACAGAAGGTGGGTGAGGGATGCCTGCTTAAATGGGACCAGTAACCGAGGATAAAAAAGCTGGGTGTCAAAACCTTTACCAACCCCATTGTTGCCCACTTTGGTTGCAACTTAATCCCCACCTGGAAGCTTCCCCCATCCTCCCTGGCCCCCAGTGCCTGGGTCAGAAGTTCAACCTGTTTCCTGTCTCTTTCGTCTTCATCTCTTCTCCCTGGTCAGACACCAAGGCCTCCACTTCTACATTCAGCCTCTGCCTGGCTCAGGCCTCCTTATTAAATCAGTGCCACACATCAGCCCCTCTCTTTCAGAAGCTCATGCCATGCTTTTCTCAAAACCCTCAAAGCCCATGGCAGGGGTCATAACACAAACATCTTCAGGCCCAAGGGACCTGGGCCCAGTGATGTTACATTTTTAGGTTTTCCTAGAAAAGCCAGATACTTGAATTTTTTGTAAGTCTCTTGGTTTATAGATGTTAGCTGCTAATTAAGAAAAAACAAACAAGCAAGCCAAAACCCAAAAGACAGACAAACAAAAGCACCCTGCAGGGATCCCGGAAGTTGTTGCTGCGCTCTGGGTTGCATGCTACACGCTAGGGGCGTCGCCTTCAAGATCTGGACGGGCTGGGCTTGAGAAAGGATCAACATGCCTTTGGCTAGAGATTTACTGCATCCGTCCTTGGAAGAGGAGAAGAAAAAGCAAAATGAAGCGGCTGGTTCAAAGTCCAAGTTCTTACCTTATGGATGAAAAATGTCCAGGTTGCTCAAGGTTACCACGGTTTTCAGCCATGCTCAGACGGTGGTGCTTTGTGTAGGTTGTTCAACAGTGTTGTGATGGCCGACAGGAGGAAAGGCCAGACTCACAGTAGGGTGTTCACGTAGAAGAAAACACCACCAATGATCCACACAACGGCCTGGATTTGTGTTCTGTCACAGAAAGACTTGTCAGTTCAATCATTCTAGTTAATCTACCAAGGTAATATAATTACGTTTAATTTTTAAGGTATACACAACAACACTGTCCCATTTTGGTGTCATTTTTTTCAAAAAAGTTTTGATTATGGGCAAAACAAAAACAAACCAAAAAACCCTTGCATGGGCCAAACAGAACACATCTCTGCACCAGACTGACACACAGTCCATCATTTTGCGACTTCTGTGCTCCCAGAATAGAGTCCAAAATGTCCTGGCGCATCTTCCCTGGGGAGGAGACACCTGAGCTGAGCTCTGAGAGTAGATAGAAGTCACCCAGGTGAGCATGGGGTGCTCCATGCAGAGGGATGAGCTGTTAACATTCCAGGAAGTGCTCCTTAATTTTTGTATCCTGAATTCCATCAGTTCCAAGATGCACATGGTTTTGCTGTGAGCGTCTCTGAACTCAGGATGTCTTACAGTCAACCACGTGTTGTAGTTTAAATGGCAGCACATTTTCTTTCTCTGTGGTACATAAAGTAGTGGTGGTCTTACAATCTAGGGCATCTTAGATTTGATGAGATATGGTGAGTTGTTTTCTTTTTTAAACGAAACAAGGTCCTCCTATACATTCTGCTCTGGGGCAGGCAGCTTCTGCGAATACGGATGGAATACAGCCAAAGGGATGGGTTACAAAAGATCATGGCTTCCGTCTTGCTAGTTCTTTTTCTCTGGCGGTCACTCTTCCTGGGCCACAGGAGCCCCTGGTCTGTGAGGCAACTTTAGGGAGCCCAGATGTGTGCGCAGTCCTGATGGTGGCCCTGTGGTGCCCCAGAGGCCACCGTGAGCCTCAGTGGCATAGATGAGCTAGATGCTGGTCTGGGCTGGATGCTGGCTGCAGCCAAGGCGGTGCTGCCACCTGGACGCCAGACCATAGCCAGCCGCAGGGTGCCCACTGCATCAGATGGGAAAGGGCCACGGGGCTGGAGGGGCTTATGTTCTGAGTGCACAGAAGCAGCGGGTACAGCCACAGTGGGGCCCCCAGGCTTGGGAGGGAAGGAGGGAGGCGGGTGCCTGGGCAGGCTCAGCCCAGGCTGCTGGCTTGAGGCCGTGTCTTTACACAGACACTTCTGCCAGTGTGGCTGATGTGTCCCCTTTGGGGGCAACTGTGCCATTAAACCCATGGGTGGTCCATTAGGACAGTTCAGGGCTGGCAGAATGAAAAACAAAACCACATCAACCACTGGTTTCAATGTCATCATAAGTGGAATGGCAGTACAATGCCTGTCTCTTCTCTACTTTTCAAATTGGTTATGAGAATAGATGCTTACCTCTTGGATAAAAAGAACACATTAATATCCTTTCATACTCAAATTCTATATAGAAGAAGCCCCATTTACAAAACCCGTGTGAGAACAAGATGATTTCCCTTTAGAAAAATGACTAACTGCCCAGTCCTTTAAAACACAAAATCTAAAGTCTTTGCAGATCATAACGCCTTAGCAGACGTGTGTTAGATAATAGAGGACCTTAAAACTAAACATTCGCTTGGCTGTTTATATCAGAGAAATGAAAACTTACGTCCACAAAGAAACCTGTAGGCAAATGTTCAAAGCAGTTTTAATAGCCCCAAACTGGAAACAGCTCAAATGTCCTTCAATGGGCTAAACAAAATCTAGGACATCCTTACAATAGAATACTACTCGGCAACACAAGAGATCAAGCTATTGATACATGCAACCGCCTGTATGGATCCCAGGAGAGCAATGCACAGTGAAGAAAGCCAGTCTCAAAAGGCTGCATGCTCTGTCAGTCCACTTATATAACGTTCTCAGAATGATGAAATCGGTGAGATGGAGAACAGATTAGAGGTTGTCAGGGGACGGGGGTGTGGGGACCTGTGATTATGAAGGGAACCCAGGAGTCCATGAGGAAGTCCCTATGTGGGGATGGATCTGGTCTGTGCCTTGATTTCGATGGTGGTGACACCAATCTGTCCCTGGGATAAGATTACACAGAAACACCCACAAAAATGAACACGTGTAAACAACTGGCGAGAATGGAATAATGTGGGTGGTCTCGTTCACAGTAGTATACCCAGGTTGGTCTCCTTTAGATGTTGGACTACTGCTCTATAAGATGTCACCACTGGGGGACGCTGGGTGAAGGGTCCACGAATCCTCTGTACTAGTCTTGTGACTTCCTGTGAGTCTATAATGATTTCGAAATGAAAAGTTTTAAAAACATCTAAATATTAGGAGTTACTGCAGACGAATATAAATCAAGAAAGAAGACTTCACACTGATTGCTGGTGTTCATTTTACTCACTCCTGACTCACTAAGTGCTGTTCAGAGGCAGGAGTCCAAGAGCAGAATGTCACTTAGTTTATATACTTATGAATTTGACGCGTCCGATCCCCGTAGAATTCATTCTTGTCTAGGACACCAAGGACCTTCAAACAACACACCACGGAATGCAGGCAGTTCAGGGTGGCAGGTAGCCTGAACAGCCCCTCTTAAAACGTCTAAATGGTATCAGAACCCGGTCTTGCATCTTTATTTTTCAGAGTCCCACTAAGAAATTCACTGGAGACCAAAAATACTTTCATAGCCGGGCAGGGGAGTGGGGGGCACAGAACAATTAAGAACCAGCCAACATTTCCTGAGCTCCTGCCATGTGCCCTTTTCCCAAATAAGGTTACATTTACAGGTTCTAGGGATTTGATGTGGACTTATTCTTGAGGGGCCACTGTTCAGCCCACCACACCCAGGGAGACTCGGCTAGCAAGTGGCAGGGCTGGGACATGAACTTAGGCTGGTCTAAGGCTGAACTTAGGCTGATCTGGAAGCTGGGGCGGGCGGGGTGTCCTGGCCAACTGGTGCTGAGCCCAGCAGGGCCACGTCCACGGTGAGCTCTCAGTGACTATGTGTTCAATGATGGAAAGAACAAATGAATGAGTGAATGAATGAAGGGGGAAGGAAGGGAAGAACTCCTGCTTCCAAAGAGCAAGGGTCGGGCTTCCCTGGTGGCGCAGTGGTTGAGAGTCCGCCTGCCGATGCAGGGGACACGGGTTCGTGCCCCGGTCCGGGAAGATCCCACATGCCGCGGAGCGGCTGGGCCCGTGAGCCATGGCCGCTGAGCCTGCGCGTCCGGAGCCTGTGCTCCGCAACGGGAGAGGCCACAACAGTGAGAGGCCTGCGTACTGCAAAAAAACAAAAACAAAAAACAAAAAAACCCCCCAAAGAGCGAGGGTCCTTTTCCTTCTAGTATCACTGTCCACCAGGGAAAGGTCAGGCTGCTGCTTGTCGACTGAAATGAGAAGTGTCTTTGTCCCCAGACTCTCAGTCCCCTTTGATCCCACGGTCATCATTTTGTTGGGGACCAGAGGTCACTGAGAGCGGAAGTACATTCCTCCTGTCTCTCTTCTCACCTCCTGCCAGTGGCCATGGGTGCTTCTAACAGAGTGGCCCTTCCGGGTGTGGCCCCGGTGGCCTCTCTCCCCCTCTCTGGGTGTGGTGGCCACTTGGGGGGCCATTCAGCTCTCCACTGCCGGCTTCAAAGGCGGCCCTTTCAAGGGCACAGACAGGGCTCAGTTGTCCTGTGAATAGTTGTGAATTTGGGCGGGAACTAGAGAATCGCAAGCAGCTCCGATTCCCGTGCTTAGGGCCACTCAATCCCCCCGGCTTTGAAGCCCCAGCTGGGGATCTGGGCCGCTTCCAGCGGGGCAGAGTTCAGGGAAGGAAGACAGATGGCTGAGTCGTTAGTGGAGGGTGAGGGGCGTCACCCTGAGGCTGGGGATCCAGAGCTCAGGTGGGTTTCTGTGTCCCCTTGGGGAGCTCGGAGCCTCTGGAAGAATAATCCCAGGAGCCGCGACCTCGATGGCACCTCTGAGGGTCACGGATCCACAGGCCCATGCTGGCCAGTGGGTGGCACCCTTGTGTGAGAGCATTTGGCCAGTTCAGGGAGAGCTCAGAGGGCCAGGGGAGGATGCTAGAATGCAGGCTGGGACAGGCTATGAAGGACCTTGCTTTTCATGCCAAGGGGCTTGGACCTCATCCTGTGCTTGAGGGGAGGGCCAGGAGCTGTCAGTCAAGTGAGGTGTCCCTTGATCTGAGGGAAGTCTGGCTTCCTATCTAGTGGATGTCATTGACGGGTGGTTCTGAAACATGGCGGCAGATTGTCTGACACTTGTCCTCTGCAGGAGGGGTCTGTGTCTATGTCCACAGGCTCCATGTCTTTCCTCTTGAATCTCTGAGGGCTTGGGACTGCTCTGACCAATGGAGTACAGCAGAGATGATTCTGTATGACTTCTGAGGTCAGGTGATAAAAGAGAGAGAGTGAGTGGCCATGTAAAAAGTTCAACTACCCTGAGGCCACCATGCTGTGAGGAAGCCCAATCCACGTGGAGAAACTAGGGTAGGTGCTTTGTGTTGTCAGTTCCAGCTGAGCCCAGCCTTTGAGTCATCCCAGCCCAGGTACCAGATGATTCCAGCCCCGCCATTCCAGTCCCCCAGCTGGGGCTCCAGACATCATGGAGCAGAGACAAATCATCCACACTGTACCTTGTCTGAATTCTTGACCCACAGAAGAGTTAAATGGTGGCTGTTTGATACCACTGAGTGTGGGGTTGTTTGTTCCACAGCAATAGATAACTGGAACATTATTGATAATCTGAGGAAGCCAGAGATCTTAACCTCAGATACTTTTACTAGGGCAAGGCATGCGGTTAAAATGTGAGAATAGGGCCTAGTAATGAGACTGAGGCAAACACACTGTGTCTTGCAAACAGGATGCCAACGTGATGGCCTTGGGTGAGCCCTGTGTGACATCTGGGTTAAACTAGTGACATCTTCGTAAATGTGAATGGAGAGTTTTGGGAATGCCCCAAACTCCAACCAATGTCATCTGGGGGCAGTCTCAGGGAGGCCTAACTATTGGATGGGACTGTAGTTCTTGAAGCAGAAGCCTCATCTACTGTGTTGTGTCCATCGAGAGAAATAACCTGGTGATCACCACAGCCCAGAGGATAGGAAAGGGCTGCCCCAGAAGTCATCCCACAGTCCCCCCAGCTCTGCCCATCAGGGAGAATGTGTCTTCACCTCCCCTGCCTCTGGCTTCAGTCTCACCCACAAACACCTTTCCATGACGGTGCCCTGGTCCTGCCACCTCTGCCCCAGGTCCTTCACCAGCTTACCTCCCACCTCGGGCTCCAGGCCTCCTGGTGTGTCCCTAGTATCTAGCACAGTGTCTGCACATAATAATTGCTCAATAAGGACTTGGTGCATGAGCAGGTGGCTTAAAACAACAGAGAATTCTTGTCTTGAGGTTCTGGAGGCTGGAAGTCTGAAATCAAGGTGTCGGCAGGACCATCTCCCTCTAACGGCTCTACGGGAGAATCCTTCCTTGCCTCTTCTGGCCTCTGGTAGTTACCGGTCATCTTTTTTTTTTTTTTCCTTTGGTACGCGGGCTTCTCACTGTTGTGGCCTCTCCCGTTGTGGAGCACAGGCTCCGGACGCGCAGGCTCAGCGGCCGTGGCTCACGGGCCCAGCCGCTCCGCGGCATGTAGGATCCTCCCGGACCGGGGCACGAACCCGTGTCCCCTGCATCGGCAGGCGGACCCTCAACCACTGCACCACCAGGGAAGCCCTACCGGCCATCTTTGACATTCCTTGGCTGGTAGATGCATCACTCAGGTCTTGCCTACATTGCTACGTGGCTGTCCTCTCCCTCTGTGTCTTCACATCATTTTCCCTGTGTACGCCCATCTCTGTGTCCAATTTCCCCTTCTCATAGGGGAAGATGATAAGGACACCAGTCATATTGGACTGGAGCCCACCCTAATGACCCCATCTTAACTAAATATGTCAGAAATGACCCTATTTTCAAACAAGGTCAAATTCCGAGGTACTGGGGGTTAAGACTTTGACATTTCTTTATGGGGACACAATTCAACCCATAACAGATTAGGCAACCTCTGAAATAAGATCTGCTCCTGGGATGCTGATAAACCAGAATGCCCATCATAAAAAACTCTACAAATGGAGTTCCCTGGTGGCGAAGTGGTTAAGAATCCGCCTGCCAATGCAGGGGACACGGGTTTGAGCCCTGGTCCAGGAGGATCCCACATGCTGTGGAGCAACTAAGCCCGTGCGCCACAACTACTGAAGCCCGTGCGCCTAGAGCCCGTGCTCCTCAATAAAAAAAAAAAAAGCCACCGCAGTGAGAAGCCCGCGCACTACAATGAAGAGTAGACCCTGCTTGCCACAACTGGAGAAAGCCCATGCACAGCAAAGAAGACCCAACACAGCCAAAAATAAATAAATAAATAAATAACAAAAAATCTCTACAAATAACAAATGCTAGAGAAGGTGTAGAGAAAAGAGAACACTCCTAACGCTGTCGGTGGGAATATAAGTTGGTGCAGCCACTATGGAAGACAGTATACAGGTTCCTCAGAAAACTAAAAATAGGGTTACCATATGGCCCAACAATCCCACTCCTGGGCTTATATCCGGACAAAACTCTTAATTCAAAAAGGTACATGCACCCCTATGTTCATAGCATCACTATTCACAATAGCCAAGTTATGGAAACCAACTAAATGTCCATCAGCAGATGAACGGATAAAGATGTGGTACATATATACAATGGAATATTACTCAGCCATAAAGAAGAACGAAATAATGCCATTTGCAGCAACATGGATGCAACTAGAGATGATCATAGTAAGTGAAGTAAGTTAGAAAGAGAAAGAAAAATACCATATGATATCACTTACGTGTGGAATCTAAAATATGGCACAAACGAACCTATCTACAAAACAGAAACAGACTCACAGACATAGAGATCAGACTTGTGGTTGCCAAAGAGGAGGGGGGTAGGGGAGGAAGGATTGGGAGTTTGGGGTTGGCAGATGCAAACTATTATATGTAGAATGGATAAACAACAAGGTCCTACTGTATAGCACAGGGAACTATAGTCAACATCCTGTGATAAGCCATAATGGAAAAGAATATGAAAAAGAATGTGTGTATGTGTTAACGAGTCACTTTGCTGTACAGCAGAAATTAACACAACATTGTAAATCAACTATACTTCAATAAAGAATAACTTTAAAAAAGAACTTCTGAGCCAGCAGGAAGCGGGGTGGAGAACCAAGACTGGGGGGATTCACCAAGTTATTAGTGGAGCACCCACACTACTCCCCCGGAGGGGCCTCTGGGGGACCCCAATGCATCAGCTACATTGTGAGCTTACCACTTCATCCAAAGGCGATCCCCCTTTTAATATTTTTCTGCTGTCTCTTCATAGAGGAGCACTCACTACCCTGTCATTATTTTATTCACTGTAAGCTCCAGGAGGGGCAGTGTCCTTATATACCTCTTATTAGCGCTTATATCCCCAGCCCCCAACACAATGTCTCAATAAACATTGATTGAGTACATGGATGAATGAATGAATGAATGAATGAACGATGACTCGTTGGAGGGGTTAAAGGTTTCCAAAAGCTCCTTTTTTTTTTTTTTTTTTTGCGGTACGCGGGCCTCTCACTGCTGTGGCCTTTCCTGTTGCGGAGCACAGGCTCCGGACGCGCAGGCTCAGCGGCCATGGCTCACGGGCCCAGCCACTCCGTGGCATGTGGGATCTTCCCAGACCGGGGCACGAACCCGTGTCCCCTGCATCGGCAGGCGGACTCTCAACCACTGCGCCACCAGGGAAGCCCCAAAAGCTCCTCTGAACCACTCTGGAGGGGCAGAGACCAAAGTAGAGAGGACCAGGGAGGTGACCGCAGCCACAGGCTGTCACATAGAAAGCATCCGATATTGATTTGAGGAGGTTTCAACCTGAAAGCAAATTGCCGCCTGAGCCTTCCAGGAGATAAGGTGTCTGTGTCCAATGATAGCAGTGCCCCTGGGAGCCAGGGAGGCGCTGGGCAGGGATTAGCACACGCCCGGTCCCACAGACAGGCCAATGGGGGGTAAATATAGAACAACATGAAAGCAGTGCCCCCAGCCCCTTCCTTTCTAACTGTGTGATGGTCAGATATGACCAAGCAAAGGTTGTTAACTCGCCCCTTTCCAGGCCTATCGTGCCTACTCTGAATGGGGCCAAGGTGACCAGGGACAGTGTGACAGCAGAGTGGATGTGTGTCCTTGGCAATCCCTCTTGCAAGAAACAGTCAGACCAGCTGGTTCCTGGCCGGTGAGCAGACACAGCAAACACTGTGTCTTTCCGTTCAAACCACGTTATAAAAATCCACTTCAAGGATTCCCAAATCCTTTAACAACCACCATTCAGTGAGTTCTTCTGTGTCCCAGTGTCCACTCACAGCATCTCCATGAGGTAGGACAGCATTATCCCAACGATGCATAAGAACCCAAGGTGCAGCAGGGGTGAAGTGTCTTGGCCAAGGTCATGCAACCGGTAAGCAGTGCTCAGGGCTGTCTGTGGCCAAAGCCTGTGTTCTAACCACACTATACCTCACCTCCAATTCTACTGGCCTGGGATTGTCTGTGGGGAATCTCAGCTTTAGAATCTCAGACTGAAACTGCCTTAGGCCCAGACAGAGACTCATGGGCAGTGGGGAAGGAAAGTAACATTTTTTGAGAACCTGCATTATTAGTCCCGTACTACAGTCAAGAGAATCAAGGCTCAGCGAGGTGGAGCAATCTGCCCAAGGTTTCATGATGGCTAAGCTGGGATAATAACATAGGTCAGTGGGAGCTGAAAACAGTGCTTTTTCTATCATCCCATGGCCCCTTCCAGAAAAAGACCTCCCTGCCCTTCCCCCACCCCCCGTGCTTCCCCAGAAAAATCCTTGTATGTCCCACAGGACTTCTTGTTTCAGGACTGGTCAGTTATATGCTCTGCTTGCCTGTGGCCATAGGATGTGGCTGGTCCTCCCACCCAGGGCTGGGCTCTGAGGCGATAAGAGGATGGGCACTGCTGGGCTGGGCTGGCTGGGCAGCTTTTAGGGATGGGAATAACCCCCATGCTGGCCAAGCCCAGCTGGAGAGAGACCAGGTGACCACAGTCCTCGGGAACATTTCCTATAAGCTCAAGGTAAGGCTGCTCTGCAGATAACCAATAAAGATTGACAAAACTTACCATCACCACCACGACCACGATCACCACCACCACCATCACCACCACCACCACCACCATCACCACCACCACCATCACCACCACTACCACCACCACCACCCTCATCATCACCAGCACCATCACCACTCCACTGCAGTTATTAAAACCATCATTCCTGTAGGAATGAGCAAACAGCAAAATTACCTGGATATGGAAAGAAGTGAATAGATCAAAAGAAAGGGCCTACCTGGAGGAATTAAAGCAAATATCTCCTGGGCTGGCAGTCCAGTGGTTAGGATTCAGCACTTCAGCACTTTCACTGATGTGGCCTGGTTCAATCCCCGGTTGGGGAACTAAGATCCTGCAAGCTGTGCAACATGACCAAAAAGAAACAATTAATAAATTAAAGCAACTATCTCCCTTCAAACATAATTACTAGAAAGAAGGAAATGGGTGTGGGGAGCAGGGGAAACAAACTCTCATTTATCTTCTTAGTCAGATTTGAGAGGATACAGCCTCTGGAAAGCAAAACTAAGCAGTCATGAAAAGGAATCTGAGAATCAGGAAAATATTCCTGGGGGTGAAAATTATGATGATCAGAAATTTAAAATGTCATGGAGGAAGTGACAGGAATTTGGATCCTGCAAAATATCAAATTGAGGAATTAAAGAGAAGTGCTCCCAAAACACAGAGAAAAGGATTGAAGGAAGGACATGAATGGGAGAGAGCACAGGAAACATGGTGAAGACCCCCAGAGACCCATCATCCACCAGTTTATGTGCACTGGAAGGAGAAGCAAGCATAGAAGAAAAGTTGGAACAGAAGCAGGAATCAATGAGATAACAGAATGCTAATTCTCACCTGAAAAATACTTCACTTATCAAAGGTCAAAAAGTATGAAAAAAAAAATCAGTGTCTGAATATACCCTGGTGAAGTTTTTAAATTTAAAGGATCCTGCCCATTAGCCATTGAAAAAATGTGGTTCTCAGAAAGGAGGGAAAACTAGGGTCAGTGTCAGACTGCTTCCTTAGAAAATAGTGAGCAATGTTTACAGAACATTGAAAGGAAAATATTATAGCCCAAGAATCCCATATTCAGTCAAGCAATTTTTCAAATTCAAGGGCAACATAAAGTCACTTTCAGACATGCAGGAACTCAGAAAGCATCCTCTCTATCTGAGTTGTATATTGATATTCTGTTTGACGTTTCACAAGCTGCAGAGCTTTTATAATTAAAAACCAATTTAAGTATACCATCTACATACTCTTCCTGAAACAAAATTACACGAGATATTCCATTTTTAATTCTGTCATTTAATGAGTACATAAAATAAAGGACACAAAAACTAGGAGAATATGGTGTAAAGCAGATTGCAGTCAGCAGTAAAATTGAAATTAAGTCTAAATACTTGTTGATAATGTAATCTCGGTGTTAAGTGCAAATGTCAAATGTAATTCTTGAATAATGAGAAGAAAGGACTACATAAGAGTACACTCAATTTCTTACCCTCCACAGATTAGAATCAATAAATCTGTTTCATTCTGGGCATTAATAGAGAAAAATAAGTTCGTGTGTCACGTTTGTGAATTTGATACAATGTACCTACTTAGCAAAGTGTGGATATAATGTGTAACTTCCAGATCACCAGAGAGACTGATCAGAATATTAAAAGACAGGAAAACAATTTAAATAAGTTAGATTCTCTAAAGAAAAACAGAGATTCAGATTAGGTTAAAAAACATTTAGGTCATTCTGTTTATTTTAGATCAGCCCCTTATAAATAATAAACAGTATGACAGACCTAAAATCAGATGACGTGGAAAGTTGAAAACAGAGATGGCTGGCAAGGTGTATCAGACTTCTTGTACGCCTCACCTGTCTTCAGGTCACCCCAGTCACACCCCTGTGAGCTCCACCCAAATTCCTGTGGGCACAACCCGACAGAGCGGCCTCATG
Organism: Neophocaena asiaeorientalis asiaeorientalis; assembly: GCF_003031525.2. Classification (NCBI taxonomy): domain Eukaryota; kingdom Metazoa; phylum Chordata; class Mammalia; order Artiodactyla; family Phocoenidae; genus Neophocaena; species Neophocaena asiaeorientalis. The sequence continues at coordinate 2,377,070 of NW_020173979.1, read as the reverse complement.
CCCACGCCGTGTGCCTCTCACCTCGGGTCCTGGGATTTCTCTGTTGCTGCTGAGGTGTAAGATGCTCGAGGACCGCTTGGTCCCCATACAGGCAAAGCTGGAAAAGCAGGGAGCTGATACTCTATGGAGCAAACCCTCCACCAATGAGAGACCAGAGCTGGCAAATCATTCTCTTCCCTTCTTCCCCGTGTGGTGTCCGGAGATGCAGTTGTGCTTACAACCTCTGGAAGACAATCCCACGAAGTCCATTGATCAACTGTGCTGGTTACCAGATGGTGACCAGCTTGGAAACCACCTTCCCATGACCTCACCCTCCTTCCTGACCTCACCTCCTTTGCCCCACTCCAGCTGGTCTCCTATTGCATTGCAAAGTAGTAAGCTTTGACCTCAGCTCTGCTTTCTGAGGAACCAGGCCAAAACCTGAGGGAAATGCAAGGAAAAACAACATCAATATCAGACAAAGTAGATTCAGGCAATGAAGAGTAAATGGTACAAATTCATTCATGTTGAAAAATTCTACCCATCACAATGAGGAGCAGTAGAGTGTAGTTGTTAAGTGGTAGGCTCTGGAGCCAGAACTGCTTGGGTTCAAATTCCAGCTTTGCTACTTCTCTCCTGTGTGACCACGGTCAGTTACTTAACCTCTCTGTGCACCTTCATTTGTAAATTAGGACATTAATTAAACAATATATTAGAATATTGTGTGGCACATAGAAAGCGAGGATATATGAGTATGTAACATTTATGAATCTTTGTATGCCAAAGAACAAGCCATTAAATATACAACACAAGAACTCTCAAAAATACAAGAATTTGGCAAAAATCACAATTTTCGTGAAAGACTTTGACAAAACTTTCTTGGGGGGTTGTCTAATAAAGTAGACAAAAAATATAGAGGATTTGAGTCATACAGTTAACATGCTAAGAATTAATATTACATGCTTCCAATTCAAGGAGAAGAAAAAAAACCTTTAAAGCACGTAAGAAGCAGAAATTAATAACAAAAAATTTATAAGTTAATCAAAGTCCAAAGGAGGTTATTGGCAGCAAAAAAGACAGAGGGAATGGATGAAAAATGTACAGGCACTCCTTTTTTTCTTGCATGTGCTTTATTGTGCTTTGCAGATATTGTGTTTTTTCACAAATTGAACACTTGTGGCAGCCCTGCATTGTCAGAGGATGGTTAGCATTTTCTAGCAATAAAGTATTTTTGAATTAAGGTATGTAGTTTCCTTTAGACATAATGCTATTGCACACTTAATAGACTACAGTATAGAATAAATACAACTTTTCTTAACATCTTTATTGGAGTATAATTGCTTTACGATGGTGTGTTAGTTTCTGCTTTATAACAAAGTGAATCAGCTATACATATATCCCCATATCTCTTCCCTCTTGCGTCTCCCTCCCACCCTCCCTATCCCACCCCTCTAGGTGGTCACAAAGCACCGAGCTGACCTCCCTGTGTTACGCAGCTGCTTCCCACTAGCTATCTATTTTACCTTTGGTAGTGTATATATGTCCATGCCACTCTCTCACTTTGCCCCGGCTTACCCTTCCCCCTCCCCATGTCCTCAAGTCCATTCTCTATGTCTGCATCTTTATTCCTCTCCTGCTCCTAGGTGCTTCAGAACCTTTTTTCTTTTCTTTTTTTTAATGCATGGGGAAACCAAAACACTCCAATGACTCACTTCATTGCCATATTCGTTTTATTGCAATAGTCTAGAACTAAACCCACAATATCTCTGAGGTCTCTACTGTATGTATCAGTTAGCTGTTGCTGCATAACAACTATCCCTCCCCAACCCCAAGAATGGCTGTGAACAATAAACATGTATTATGCTCTTGAGTTTACTGGTCAACTGGGCAGTTTTTCTGGTCTGGGTAGGGCCTACTCATGCATATGCAGCCAGCTACATGTCATCTAGATGAGCTCTGCCAATCTTGGCTAGCCTCGCTCACATGTTTGGGGCCCCACTGGCTGTGGGATGGTTTGGGATGGCCTCAGCTGGATAAATGGGCTCTCTTCACAGAGTCTCTCATCCTCCAGCTGGCTACCTCTGGCTCTCTCTAATGACAGTGACAGGATTCCGACAGGGCAAGCAGATCTCCTGAGGACAAGGTCAAAACTGGCGCACTGCCACTTCCACGAGATTCTAAACAAGCCGCAAAGCCAGCCCAGATTCTAGGGATAAAGAAATAGACTCTACTGCTTGATGGGAGGAGCAGCAAAGTCACATTGTAAGGGACATGGATGTGGGGAGAGGTGGATAATTGGGGCTATTTTACAATCACTCTACTACAGACATCAAGGATGTAAACACAGAACTTTGTAACCCTTAATGTGTTCACTGCTGGGGCTGAGGAGGAGGACAATGTCAAGGGTGATCCTGTAGTTCATTTGTTGGGAGGACAATTCTTTCTTTTTGTTTTATTGTGGTAAGATATACATAACATAAACTTTACCATTTTAACCATTTTTAAAGTGGACAGTTCAGAGGCATTAAGTACATCCATATTGTTATGCTACCATCAACACCATCTTTCTCCAGAACTTTTTCATCTTCTCCAACTAAAACTCTGTATCCATCAAATACCAACTCCCCAATGACTACTACCCCCAGTCGCTGGAAACCATCATTCTATTTTCTGTCTCCATTAATTTGACTACTCTAGGGTGCCTCATATGAGTGGAATCAGACAATATTTGTCCTTTTGTGATTGGCTTATTTGACTTAGCATGAAGTCTTCAAAGTTCATTCATGTTCTAGTATATGTCAGAATTTCCTTCCTTTTTAAGGCTGAATAATATTTCATTGTGTGTATATTCCACATTTCATTTATTCATCCATCTATCAATGGACATTTGGGTTGTTTCTACCTTTTGGCTAATGTGAATAACAGTGCTATGAACATTGCACAGATATCTCTTTGAGTTCCTACTTTCTCTTCTTTTGGATGTGTATCCAGATGTGGAATTGCTGATCATAAGGTTTCTCTATGATTCATTTTTTTGAGGGATTGCCATACAGTTTTCCACAAAGCCTGCATCATTTTACATCCCCACCAGCAGCGTACAAGTGTTCCAGTTTCTCTGCATCCTCATCAACCCTTATTTTCTGTTGTTTTGTTTTTTAGATGGTAGGCATCCTAATGTGTGTGTGGTTTTGATTTGCATTTTGCTAATGATTAATGATATTGAGCATCTTTTCATGTACTTATTGGCTTACTTGTATATCTTCTTTGGAGAAGAGTCTATTCAAGTCCTTCGCCCATTTAAAAATCCAGTTGTTTCTTTTATGTTGTTGAGTTGTAGGAGTTCTTTGTATATTCTGTGCATCGATTCCTTATTCAACATATGATTTGCAAATACATTCTCCCGTTCTGTGGGCTGCCTTTTTACATTGTTGATGGCGCCTTTTAAAAAAAATTTATTTATTCTTTTATTTTTGGTTGCGTTGGGTCTTCGTTGCTGTGCACTGGCTTTCTCTAGTTGCGGCGAGCGGAGGCTTCGTTGCGGTGCTCAGCCTTTACATTGTGGTGGCTTCTCTTGTTGCGGAGTACGGGCTCTAGGTGCGCGGGCTTCAGTAGTTGTGGTGCAGGGGCTTTGCTGCTCCGCGGCATGTGGGATCTTCCCGGACTAGGGCTCAAACCCATGTCCCCTGCTATTGGCAGGCGGATTCTTAACCACTGCGCCACCAGGGAAGTCCTTGATGGTGCCCTTTGATGCACAAATGTTTTTAATTTGGATGAAGTCCAATTTACCTATTTTTTTCTCTTGTTGCAACAATTCTCTCTTAACCTGTTGTTTAGGCGTCCTCTGTTAATGCCACCCATTCTCTCTAGTGGTGGTGTTTCTGGAACTTATTAATTCAGAGTGGGGGCCATTCTCCAAGGGGATCTTGGTGTTGAAAACATCTGACTTCCCAGTGCCCTCTGAAGAGGGTGATGCTCCCAGGACAGCTCAGAACAAAATCCAGAGTGTTTCTAGTAAAAAGATTAGGAACATAAAAAGGAGTAAGTGTCTGGGCATGGGAGCTAATTGCTGGCAAGGCCTCACCTGCTGCAGCCTCTGCCGCCCACCCCGCACTTGACTCCGGACCACAGGCCCCAGAGGCTGTGGATGAAAGAGCAGAGAGGACGAATTCCGGCATCTTCATGTCAGCCCCCAGCTTGGACAGCTGTGAGGGGCAGGCCCCTTATCCCACCAGGGGAAGACGGCCCAGCCGTATGGTTGGCGGGAGTCAGGGGCGTGATTAGCTTCTTCGAAAGGCAGTGCTTAAACCAGGTTCTCTGGCTTCGAATATGATTCCTGCAGGACCAAACAGTGCATTTCCTTGAGGGAAAACGCTGTCAGGTTTGAAAGCCATCATTCTCAAGTGAGGCTGGGTGGCTCTCTCCCTGTCTGTAAACACTTTTAAGGAGGGGCTTGGTTTCAGTTCTAACAAGATGAAACTCCCTGAGCTTTACCCTTAAAAAAATTTTTTTTTAATTGAAGTATAGTTGATTTACAATGTTGGGTTACTTTCTGCTGTGCAACAAAGTGATTCAGTTATAGATGTATGTATGTACCTATTATACACATACATACATATTCTTTTTTATATTCTTTTCCGTTATGGTTTATCGCAGGATTACACCTTTTAAAAAAATTAAAATAGGGCTTCCCTGGTGGCGCAGTGGTTGGGAGTCCGCCTGCCGATGCAGGGGACGCGGGTTCGTGCCCCGGTCCGGGAAGATCCCACATGCCGCGGAGCGGCTGGGCCCGTGAGCCATGGCCGGTGAGCCTGCGTGTCCGGAGCCTGTGCTCCGCAACGGGAGAGGCCACAGCAGTGAGAGGCCCGCGTACCGCAAAAAAAAAAAAAAAAAAAAAAAAAAAATATAGTTGACTGACCATTCAGGCCGAGTCCTGTGGGAAGAGGAGGAGATACAGGCTACAAGTGAAGCGAGGAATATCATGGGCAGAAGGAAGAGATCTGTAGGAAGGAGGTGAGGAAAAGCCAACGTGGCAGGAGCCGGTGACCAGGAGTGAGTGTCAGGACTGGAGCGGTGGGCAAGGCCAGTTGCCCAGGCAAGGAGTTCAGAATCCCTTACAAGCAAGGGGGACGGACTGCTCGAGGGCCTTGTGCAGGAAGTGACAGCATCCGATTTCTGGTCTTTGATAGATCACTCTGGCTGCCGAGGGAAGAACAGACTGTAGGGAAGTACATTTGTTTTCTATTACCATAAACTTAGGGGCTTAAAACAGTACGAATTTATTATCCCACAGTAACGGAGTCGGATGTCCTAAAATCGAGGTGTTGGCAGAGGTGCATTCCTTCTGGGAACTCCAGGGAGAATCTGTTCCTTACTTTTTCTAGTTTCTAGAGGTTGCCTGCATTCGTTGGCTCCTGGCTGCATCGCTGCAACCTCTGCTACTATCGTCACATCTCTTCTGACTCTCGCTGTCTGGCCTCTTATAAGGACCCTCGTGATTACATGGGGCCCATCCAGAGAATCCAGGATACCCTCCCCATCTCAAGACCTTTAACTTAATCACATCTGCAAGGGTTTTTGCTTTTTGTTGTCGTTGTTTTGTTGTTTTTTGTTTTTGTTTTTGCACATTCACAGGTTCTGGGGATTAGGACGCGGGCATCGTTGGGGGCCATTATTCTGTTTAACACAGGGAACAAGAATGAAAAGGAGGAGACCAGCTGGGGGCCACTGTGGTCACCCAGGCGAGACATATGGTAGCCTGGACCAAGCTGGGAGCAGTGGAAGTGTAGCGAAGTCTGGGGAATTAGATGAGATTTACTGGTTGCCCTGACAGAGGAAGAATGACAGACGGAACAATATTCTGGCTCCTAAAGCTTTTCATCTGGAAGTGACACGTTAATATTGCTTCTGCTCACAAGTCACATGGCCACGCTAACTTTAAGGTAGTGGGGAAATGCAGTCACGTTCTGTGTCCCACAGGAGGACAAATAGAGTGAGTGAACTGCCCTCATGGCTGCCCACCTGCCGCCATCTACGGGCCGTGGAAGGAAGCATCCCCAGCTGGCTTCTCATTACCCTTGAACTACATTCCCACCTCCTGCAATGGCCTTCTATTAGTTAACTGCATCCACAATAATGCTGTGAAACAACCCTGCCCACCAATGCAGTAGCTTGAAAACATCAGCTTTTCTTGTTCACGCATCTTTGGGTTGGCTGGAGTTTGGCAGAAGTTGGGGGCTTGGCCCATAGGTCACGTCCAGGTGTCTCTCGTCCTCCTTGGACCAGTGGGCTGGCAGAGCAGTTTCTTCCCATGGTGATGGCAGAAACACAAGAGAGCAAAGCACATGTCAAGCCTCTGCCTGTGTCATATCTGCTAACATCTATTCATCAAAGCAACTCCCATGGGCAAGTCCAAAGTCAAGCGTCAGAGAAGTTTGGGTATGGGTGGAAATACTATACAGGGGCGTGGAGACTTATAACCGATAAATTAATCTGTCCCATGCCTATGAAGCTGACCTCTCCGACCCCACATCATATTCCTCCACCCGCCCACTTAACCTCCCAAGTGCTCACTAAGCTCTGACCACACTTGTTGTTTCTTGAACATGCGAAGGTCATTCCTACCTCAGGGCCTTTGCACAAGCTGCTCCCTCTGCCTTGAACTCTCTTCACCAGATCTTCCCATGGCTGCTGCATCTAAACATTCAAAACTTAAACATTGCCTTCAGTGTGTGGCTTTGCCAGACCACAAAGTCTAAAACACCTCCTCCCCCTCCCCCTCAGCTACCCTCCCCAGCCCCCTCTGTCATATCACCCAGCTGAATTTTCTTCTCAGTACTGATAACAATCTCAAATGGTCTTATGTATGTATTTATCTGTTTATTGTCTGTCCCCCACCAGAACTGAAACTCATGATGGCAGAGATCTTACTCTCTGGTGGGTTCCCCAGTGCCTTGCACATTATTTAATAAGTATGTATTGAATGAATTTCACAGCTGCCAGGGAGGAGCAGAGGAGGGGGGTTTGAGAAGGTGGTGAGTAATTGCAAACAGGCATATTTTAAAATTCTGTTTCCAGAAGTGCATTTCTTTATCTTGAAAATCAAAATAAATAAATCTGTTCATTCAGGCAGTGCACATTTATTACATGCCTGCTATGATCAGCCTCTGTGCAGGGTGAGCACACAAACACGGTCTTTCCCACACGGAGCCCACGGTTTACCAGTGGAGAGAGAATTACAACAGGACTTACAAATGCCATGACTGTTACAGAAAAGAAGTACAGGAGATGATGCATCTGTGGGGTGTACTGCTTCCCACCTGCAGGCTTTATTCATTCACTCATTCAGTCATTCATTTGTCAGATGAGAGCACCTACTATGTAGCATGTTCTTTGTTAAGCACTGTGGGCATAGAGATGAATCAGATACAACAGTGACTACCAAGTTATAAAGTTAATTCTCTAACAGTGGGGGATGCACTCAGAAAGCGGGGGGGCATATGACATGGATCTTGATGGATGAGTAGGAGTTCACCAGATAGAAAGGAGGAACTTCAAATACAAGACTATAAGAGAAAGTTCTGTCCTAAGACAAAACAGGGGATGATCATTTTCTAAAGAAAACTCATGCCAGAAAAAAAGGGTATTTAAAATAGAGTGCAAAATGGGAAAACAAAACATATAAAAAAAAAAAGGAAAAATTAGTTTGGGACTTTGTCTTGAAGAAAATGAAATGAAAAATTAGGAAAATAAATTCATCTTATAGTCAATAAATATAGTTGTATCTACAGTTGTTTTAATTCTTTTTTTTAATTGACATATATTTGATTTACAATGTTGTGTTAGTTTCAGGCGTACAGCAAAGTGGTTGTTATACATATACATATATCCATTCTCTTTCAGATTCATTTCCACTAGTTTATTACAAGGTCTTGAATATAGTTCCCTGTGCTATACAGTAGGTCCTTGTTGTTTATCTATTTTATATATAGTAGTGTGTATATGTTAATCCCCAATGCCTAATTTATTTCTCCCTTCCTGCCCCCCAGCTATCCCTTTTGGTGACCATAAGTTTGTTTTCTGTGTCTGTGAGTCTATTTCTGTTTTGTAAATAAGTTTATTTGTATCATTCTTTTAGATTCCACATATAAGTGATATCATATGGTATTTGTCTTTCTCTGTCTGACTTACCTCACTTCGTATGATAATCTCTAGACCCATCCATGTTGCTGCAAATGGCATTATTTCATTCTTTTTTATGGCTGAATAATATTCCATTATATATATATATATATATTTAGGTTGCTTCCAAGTCTTGGCTATTGTAAATAGTGCTGCTACAAACATTGGGGTGCATGTATCTTTTCGACTTAGAGTTTTTGTCTTTTCTGGATATATGCCCAGGAGTGGGATTGTAGGATCACATGGCAACTTTATTTTTAGTTTTCTGAGGAACCTGTGTACTGTTCTCCATAGTGGCTGCACCAATTTCCATTCCCACCAACGGTGTAGGAGGGATCCCTTTTCTCCACGGGGGGTGCAATTTTAAATAGGAACCTCGTGATAAGGTGACATTTGAGTAAAGACTTGAAACAGATGAAGCATCAGCCAGGCAGATATCTGGGGGAGGTCATTGCAAGAAAAGGGAACAGCCAGTGCAAAGGCCCTGAGGCAGGAATGTGCCAGGATCGTGTGACAAACCCCTCCTAAGAAGCTGAGGACAAAGGAAACTTCTTTGGGGTGAGTGGCAGAGTTAATGTGAGACAGAGCAGCAAGTGAGATTTCTGTAGGCTGGAGTTTGGGTGGGGTAGGGTTAGTTGGGGTGTGCTGGAAAGAAGAGGGTTTGGTTTTAGAATTCAGCTTGGCTGCTTCTTAAGCGTGGAACAGGGTAAGTAACAAAAACCTTTTAAGCCTCCTGTGGACAGAGGGCCAGATGGAAAGCTTGGCACCCTGTAAACCCCTGTGGAGGTTGGTTCGCCCCTACTCACCTTCCTGTGGGGCTCCACGGGGGAGCTTAGGATCTGGGAAGAACAGATAGACTGTCTCTGAAGAGTCCCCCCAAATTCATCTTCTCTCCTATGCAGTGCTGGCAGGTACTAGGCTGCATAAGCCACAGGGGTGGTTTTGTGGTCTGGGCCAAGACAAGTGTGTCCCAGAGTACCTCTCCTAACCTCCCCGCCGTCCTCTTTCCCTCCCTCTGCCCCCCTCTGCCCTCCCAGGGTCCCCAGGCTGCTTGGTTGGTGCTGTAACCACTGGATCCCAGCAAACACACAGAGATGCTGAGATGGACAAGCAGGGCCTGGAGAGGGGAAATCTGACTCCAGTTTCTCCCAGGCCATCAGGAGAGGAGCCTGAAGGAACTGGGACCTCTGGGGAAGATGCAGTTCTCCAACTTGCCGCATGACAAGGATCACCTGTTTACGAATGCGGGTTTTTTAGGTGATGTCCCCAGGGAGGCCAATTCAAGGGAGCTGGGGCAGGCAGGGGGTTGGGTTTGTCCCAGCCTCCAGCAGTTTATGTCTTCAGGCAAGTTTGGGAACTGCTGAGAGTGGTTCAAAGAGCCAGGGCTTGGGCTTCCCTGGTGGCGCAGTGGTTAAGAACCCACCTGCCAATTCAGGGAACACAGGTTCGAGCCCTGGTCTGGGAAGATCCCACATGCCGCGGAGCAACTAAGCCCGTGCACCACAACTTCTGAGCCTGCGCTCTAGAGCCCGCGAGCCGCAACTACTGAGTCCATGTGCCACAACAACTGAAACCCATGCTCCTAGAGCCCATGCTCCACAGCAAGGGAAGCCACCGCAATGAGAAGCCTATGCACCACAACGAAGAGTAGCCCCCGCTTGCCACAACTAGAGAAAGCCCACGCTCAGCACAAGACCCAATGCAACCAAAAAGAAATAATAAATAAATAAATATTTTTTTTAAAAAAGGAGCCAGGGCTTCTAGTGAAGCCATCTAGATTCCCATCTAGGATTCCCCGGGCCACACTACCAGAGTGACTTTTGGTAGTCAATGTCCTTAACTCCTCTGGGTTTCAGTTTCCTCCTTGGGAAGTGACAGAATGAGATTTGCAGGTTCAGCCCTTAGCCTTGTGCCTGGCACAGAGGAAGCAAGAAAAGATATTAGGCAATCATTCCCACTGTTATCTTCGGCAGCTGTGGGTTGGGTCAGGGTGGGTGGTGGCTCTGGGTGACTGGCCTACCAGGCCTGCTCACTTCCTACCTGCCTCTGCAGTAAGCTCTCCTGAGAAGCAGCAGAGTGGTGCAAGGGGGACAGATGGGCCCCCTGGAATCCCAGCTGCCCTGATCTGGGGTGGGCCACTTCTACATGCCTCAGTCTCCTCTTCTGCCCTCAGTGAGAAATAATCGTGCTTACCTCATATGCTTGATATGTCTAGCACCTAGAAATCTTTGAAGAACTGTTAGCTAATATTATTACTGTACCCTTTAATCAATTGACAGACATTTTTTAAACATCTTTATCGGAGTATAATTGCTTTACAGTGGTGTGTTAGTTTCTGCTTTATAACAAAGTGAATCAGCTATACGTATACATACATCCCTGTATCTCCTCACTCCTGCGTCTCCCTCCCTCCCACCCTCCCTATCCCATCCCTCGAGGTGGTCACAAAGCACGAGCTGACCTCCCTGTGCTATGCAGCTGCTTCCCACTAGCTATCTATTTTACATTTGGTAGTGTATATGTGTCCATGCCTCTCTCTCACTTCGTCCCAGCTTACCCTTCCTCCTCCCCATGTCCTCAAGTCCATTCTCTACTTCTGCATCTTCGTTGCTGTCCTGCCCCTAAGTTCATCAAAACCATTTTCTATTTATTTATTTATAGATTCCATATATATGTGTTAGCATACAGTATTTGTTTTTCTCTTTCTGACTTACTTCACTCTGTATGACAGACTCTAGGTCCATCCACCTCGCCACAAATAACTCAATTTACAAAAAACTCAATTTATGGCTGAGTAATATTCCGTTGTATATATGTGCCACATCTTCTTTATCCATTCGTCTGTTGATGGACATCTGTAGCTTCCCTGTCTTGGCTATTGTAGATAGAGCTGCAATGAACATTTTGGTACATGACTCTTTTTGAATTATGGTTTTCTCAGGGTATATGCCCAGTAATGGGATTGCTGACAGACATTTCTGTGCCTCCTCTTTGAACTGGGCATGAGATGTTACCTTGCTCTTGGGCTCCGGAATCAGACTGCCTGGGTTTGAAACCAAGCTCTGGCATTAATGAGCTGTGTGACCTTGGGCAAGCTACTCCTTCTCTTTGGGCCTAAGATTCATTCTTCATCTATTTCCTCAGCAGAACTCAGAGGTGTAAAATAGGATTAGATGGGTTTATTGTACTTTTTGGGTCTTTGTTGCCACTCGTGGGCTTGCTCTAGTTGCGACGAGCGGGGGCTACTATTTGTTGCGGTGCGCTCTCATTGCGGTGGCTTTTCTTATTGCAGAGCAGGGGCTGTAGGTGCGTGGACTTCAGTAGTTGTGGCCCAGAGGCTTACTTGCTCTGCGGCATGTGGGATTTTCCTGCACCAGGGATCCAACCCGTGTCCCCTGCATTGACAAACAGAGTCTTAACCACTGCGCCACCAGGGGAGTCCCGCGTTTATTGTGAAGAGCTAGGACAGTGCTCGTACCGCAGAAAGCTCCATGAGTTATAAATGAAATCTAAGCCACTGGCCCCTTTTTCCAGGAGCCCAGTCTAGCAGGGAGGTCATCAAGACCCGGAGCTGCCGGGCTGTTGGCTCCTGCAGTGGAGCGCCCGCGGCCTGAGCCGGGAATACCTCCCAGAGGAAGCGAGGGGCAGGCCCACGAAGGGCGTGCCTGCCAAGGAGCAGCCAGGGTTCCCGGCCGCTGTCAAGTCGTAAAGTTCCAGGCAACCCTGCGTGCTCTGAGCATTCGTTTAAATACAGGTATTGAAATACGCCACATGACATCGATTTAATGGGGAATCTATACAAAATAAAACGGGAGCTATTATGATTTGGCCAAACCTGTGTCTGTTCGCTGGGAATAACGCTAGGAAGCAAGAGGACTTCTGGGCAAGAGCTCGGCGGAAAGGGGAGAGGCGTGGTGGCCCAGCCTCTGTGCTGGGGACCCTCAGCCTGGGCTCTCGCCCGCCGGCTGGTGCAGGGCGGCGCTGGGCTTGAGGGAAGCACTCCACCTCAGCCTGCGGAGCCAGCTTCTTTCTTTTTAATGTCACGGTTTATCATCTCATTAATTTTTAACGGCGGCGGGTGGCTGATTTTTTTAAAAAAATTATTGAGTATAACTATTTCCCTAGGTGCGCCCCTGGCACTCCGGGCATGCAGAGTCCGCCTGTACCGCGCTGATCTCCGCGGGCTTTGCCACCTCGGAGGTCCCCAGCATTTCTCACTTTTCTGTCCTGGTTGAATATTCTCACTCTGCACGCTTCGTTTATAGAATACTTGGAAAACAAAACAAATACTGCCGATTTGATTTGCGAAGGGGTCGCTATGGGAAGGCGGGCGTCATTAGTTTAAGATAGTAATGACCCTTAGACCCTCATCCCCCTGGCTCCCGGACCCAACACCCTCGTCTGGCGAGAGCCGTGTGCCGCTTCCCAGGGCTCTGCGCACTACAGTTTACTCCATAATGAGCCTGGATACCGAGGCTGAGATCCTCACCCCACTGGTGAGAACGTAGGCTCGCTCGGGGCAGGGAGCAGCGTCCCGCTGCATCTTGAAGAGCGACGTGAACGGGCTCTCGGTTCTTAAACACGCCCACGCCCATCCCCGCCCTTCAGTATCTGCCCGGTGGGTTTCCCAGTTCCGCGCTTAGGAAATGTATGACCTTGACCATTACCTTAACCTTTGGTCCTCAGCTTCCTGGCTTGCAAATTAAGATGGATTAGATTAGAGAACCCCGGTAAGCATTTAGCCCGGAGTCCTGGCTTTCAGTGAGCCCAAAGCCAGCCAGCCATTGTTATCCGTTTGTGAGAGACCTTGGGGTCACTCAGCTGGTCCCTGAAGGATGATAAAGAGGGAGACAGAGGCATCATAGAAAAACCGTAGCAGTATAACGTTGTGAAAAAAAATTTTTTTTCTCTCTAATGTTACCGTAGACGAGTGTAAGATGAGAAAGGCCCACGGACATGCAGGACCCCGGGGTGGGGGCCGGCTGGACACTAATTAAGGGTGAGAATGTGGATGAGCTCCGGGTCGAAGGATTCCCCGGTTGTGTGAGTTAGGCCGCCTGCTGGGGCTGCCTGGTAGGAAAGGGCTGTCTGAATTAAGAGCTGGTCTGGTGGTCTGGCACTGCCTCCGGGTGCCCTTCCATGAGATGGGACCGCGGTGTGCATCTCGGAGTAGGGTCGTGGGCTCAGGAGGTGGTGTGCAAGTGCCGAGCTGAACACTTCCCCTCCCCGCAGTCCTCGGCTTGGACTCTACAGCAGAGAGATTCAAGTCCGAGGGCCCCGAGCCAAGCTCTGAGGCAGCCTTTCCCAGTTCCTTACAGAGCACAGCCCATAACCCTGCAATGGTCGAGTGCATACACCCCAGCATCCCTGAATCGCAAGCTGCGTCCAGCTCAGCTCTTAGCACTTAGAATCTCCTGGCGTCTTCCCCTATCCCCAAAGGCGGTGGGGTGAGCCTGAGGAATAGAGGACGGTACAGGCACTGGCAGAGCTGCCTGGTCCCTGGCTCGACAGAAGGGTGGCCCCAGGCCCGGCTTGGGGACTCTTCCCCAGCCTAAGAGGCGCACTGAATCAGGATATGCCGGGAGCAATGTTTTGTCTTCCACCAAGAGCTCTGGGACCAGGCAGCCAGGCCTGTACTTTCCAGGCAAAATTCAGAAAAACCCACATTCCACAGGAACACAAAGTCCCTGACTCCCTCCCTTTTTCCTCCCTTTTAAAGAATTGAATTAGCTCCTCTTGACTTTGGAGGCTAGCGGTAGATGAGCTGGAGGTAGAGGAGCTTGGAAGTCAGGTCCGAGCCCCTGAGGACTGGCGGGACCTGAGTATTTTTGTTATTTTTATTTTATTGATGAAAAAACAGGGGAAGGCAGCAAGAAACTCCCACAGTGAGCAGGTTTTTAGCTGGATTTCCCTGAGCCTCAGTTTTCTCATCTGTAAAATCTATACAACAGCATTCGTTGGTGAGGACTAGTGCAAAATTCGTTAAATGCTGAGAGGCGGCCAAATGGGGGAGAAGGGTTCCCTGACTACGTGAATTCATGGGGGCCTAGCCACAGAAGGAGGTGAGCACGGTCCGCCAGAGGCCTCTTTGTGGTCCAGGCTCTGCACTCTGCCCAGCCAAGAAACTGGTGAGACCGGGCCACGGCGTTGGGCTGGGGAGTTCTGAGGAGCTTGACAAAGGTTTTGGTTCTGGGCTTTTCCATCTATAAAATGGGCTGCAGCATTCTTCTAAGCGGGATGAGTTCTGGTGCTTTCCAATCGCATAGGGCCTAGGTGCCTTTGCCCTCCATGTAATGCCCAGTACCCGGAACAGTGCCTGGTACATAGTAGGGTTAAGGAGGTGAGGTTGAGACCTCTGGGCCAGTGTCCTCAGTCTCTGAAGTGAGACCCAGAGGCAAACCTCATTTCTACCAGTGCTGGCTGTTTGCTCACAGGCAAGTCATTAAACCTCTCCAGGCCTCAGTCTGCTAAACTTTAAAATAGGACCTCCCTTTGTCGGATTATTGAAGGTTACATGAGCAGTCCCAGAAAGCACCTGACATGGGACCCAGCACAGGTGAGTCTTTATTCATCATTATTGTCAATTTGCTCAGTGAATACCCATCCCTACAACTCAAGGCCGGCTGGCCTCTGCCCTCCAAAATTCAGTTTCTGAAGCGCCGCAAGCTGAATGAAGCACACAGGAGGATCAGCGCACTCTCTTTAATGGGAAGGAGATTCTCATTTCTTACAGAAACAGGTAAAAACATAAATACCAGGGGTGGGGGCAGCGGCAAGGCAGCAAGGGCCCGGGCGCCCGGCCCAGGTTCGAGGAAAGGCGGCCGGATGTTAGGCCTGCCGCGCCCGGGCTCCCAGTCCCAGCTGGCCGGTGTTCGGCAGACTGGGGATGCCCGTGGGCTCTCGGAGGGCACTCCCGGGGCGACGGCTAAGGCACCAGGCTGCGGGATCACTCACCGCCAGCTCCGTAAGCCCGACCACAAACTCTCCCTCGCGTGGGGACAAAGGCGCACAGGGCAGGTAAAGCTCCGGGGCCTCCGTGGGAGTGAATGTGACATCCGAGGGACGCAGGATCGTGTCGGGAGCCCTCCCTCTCCTCGAGAGTCAGTGCCCTTCTTTAGAGGTGGGATCGGTCGGGGGCATCCCACACCGGTCCCTTTCCTACCAGGCTCGGATACCGTGCAGCGTGGACACTCCTGAGTTGCCCTGCGGAATCCCGGGGCTCTGCACGGCGTTCAAGTCCCCGACGCCGAAGTTCACGAAGTTGTTGTTGGCGGCCGCCGTAGCCGACTGCGCCGGTGGCGGCCCGGCGGGGTAAGCAGCGGTGCAGCTGTAGCCAGGGCTGCAGGCCGCGCCACCGTAACCCGGGTAGGCGGGGTAGGCGTTATAGCCGTAGGCGTTGAGGCCCACGCCATAGGCTGGCGCGTAGGGCGCCGAGTCCCCGAGGCAAGGCTTGCCATCGCGCACCAACACTGGCACCGCGATCCTGCGCGCTGGCGGCGGCGGTGGCGGGGGCAGCCCCACCAGCTCCAGAGTCTGGTCCTGCCGTTGCCGCTTGCACTTGTAGCGCCGGTTCTGGAACCAGATCTTGACCTGCGTAGACGTCAGCTTCAGCACGCTGGCCAGCTGGTCGCGCTCCGGAGCCGACAGGTACCTCTGCTGCTTGAAGCGCCGCTCCAGCTCGTAGACCTGCGCCTGCGAGAAGAGCACGCGCGGCTTCCTCCGCCGTCGCGCCCGGGGTCGCTCGGCGCTGTCCGCCTCAGGCTTCTCCAGCTCCACCGCCTTCTGCAGCGCGCACAGCTCTGAGGGGGAACAGAGTGGCAGAGAGACGCTGGGTCACAGCGACCCGACCCCCCGAGCTCCCGCCGGCTGATGAGCCCCAGTGGGTGCCACCCCATCCTGCCTGGAGCCCCCAGCTTGACTACGGGTCACTCTGCCGGCTGCGCTGGGAGCTGCGACTGCTCGGTTTCCGCTCGACAGTCAACATTTGTTGACTGCCTACTATGTGCCGGGCACGGCTCTAGGCACAGGAGGACAAAACAAGACAGGTCCCTGCCCTCGGGTTGGTTCACATTCTGGTGAAAGAGATGGACAGTGACTTAACGACTTCAGGTTGCAAAGAAAATAAAGCCAAGTGATGCGCTGGGGTGAATTAGATTAGGACTACTTTGGTTTGAGAGGTTAAATGAAGGAGACCTAGGCCTCACACCAGGGTCGGTGGCACTATCTCAAAATTACGGGAACCGAAGAAACAGAAGGCCAAGAGGTGTTGGTTTGGTGATCTATCAAAGGCTCCCGTGCAACTGCTGCGGAGATTTTGCAGCGCCCAAAAAGCAGCGCGTGGGCAGGCGGCCCTGGATTCCAATTGAATTTGAATCGGTAGTGACCAATTCAAGCTGCCGTGCCCTCCGGCAGCTGTTCCTGAGGCCTCCCCTCTGCAACTAGACAAACTTTTGTAGGATCACAGAAAGCCCCTCTGGGCTCTCGGCGGCCCTTCAGCCAGTGCCCCTGGCCTCCCCAGGTTCTTGCGGACCCCGCGTTGGGCCACCGTCTCCCCGACGCGCCCTTTCCACCGGCGGGCAAGCCTCCCCCTGGACCTCGGGATGCGCGCGGCGATCCGGCCGACTTCCCCAAGTCATCTCCTCCATTGCCCCACGCCTTTCGTCGCGCGGCATTTTCTAACTTTTTCCAGGAGAGAACCTCTCGGCCCTGGCCGCGTGGGAAAATTGTTATGGAAAAATAAAGCTGCTAAGTCAGATTCTTGAGAGTCCGGAGTATCCCATTTTAAATTCAAGATCCTTGTTCTCAAACATTCCACTCTCAGGGCACAAAGGAGGAAAGGCCCCAGCCACCCCGGGTAACGGGTGGGCTATAGAAGGTCCTGGACCTGCTCCAATTGTGTGCAAAAGTATGTCTGGCGTGCAGCATTTTGATTTCTGTTTAGTGGTTTTCATCAGATCCTCAAAAAGACCCTCAAGAGATTAAAAAAAAAAAACCGATATTCAGACTCTCTCTCTCTCCCTCTGTTCTGTCTACCACAAACGGATCGCTCAACTTCAACTTCATAACAAATCCAGGAGCAGGGCTGCCGCCGCCTGGGGCTTTGTTAGGCCGCAAGAAAGTATATATATATTTCTCTCCGGTCTCTTGTTTCTGATCGTCACGATCCAGCATTTCCTCTAAACCTCCGACTGGAAGCGTGGGGCGGGGGTGGGGGGAGACCCTGGCGACAACCTCGCTTCTCACATTCGGAGCCCCCTTTGCTCGACCATCCGCCCAGGCACTCGCCTCTCCTCTACCCAAGCCAGAGTTTCTTGGCCGCGAGGTTTGGGGACGAAAGCAACCCCAGAGGGGAGAAGGAGCCTGTGTTTCTTCCTCACCTTTCTTATCGGCTCGAGGGTCCTTGGCAGGGTCGGGGTCGCCATAGGCACGCGGATAGAAGGCGGGGGCGGCTGAGAAGGCAGGCAAGCACTTGGCGGGCGAGGGCGCGGGGCCCAGCTCGGCGCGCAGCTCGGGGAGGCCGGGCGCTGCGGCCTCCGGCCCCGCGTAGGCCTCGGGCTTGAAGGCGGCCAGCATGCAGGAGGCGGGCGCCAGGGTGGCCTCCAGGCGCGCGGAGAGCTCCCCGGCGGCCAGGCTGCGCTGCTGCTGCTCCAGATTCAGGATGTCTTTGACCGAGAACGGCGTGGGCGTGAGCGCGGGGCTGGGGAACATGGTGGCAGCGCGCGTCTCACAGCGCCAGGTGGGCGGCAGAGAGCAGAGCTGCCCACGGCCCCCGGCAGCCTCCCTGCATGGTGCCCGCCGCGCGCCCGCGCACCCGCCTTCCAGCTCGGGATGTGGCCGGGCGGCAGGTAGTGCGGGGCGCAAGGGGCAGGAGAGGCGGGACCAGGCCGGAGGAGGGGGGCTCAGCCTGCCATTGGGCCGGGGGCCTCGTTGACAGGAGCGATGAGCACTTTCGGGTCACCTAATATAGTCATACGGCTCAAAAAAAAAAAAAAAAATCCCGCTCTGCTTTTTAAAGGGCCCGCAACGCGTTCGGAAGACTCCTTTCGCTCCTGCAGCCTGAGATTTGTCCAAAACATTAGCCTGAAAATCCTACCAGCACAGGAAAGGACCCGATTATTCTCCGAATCCGCCCTTTAGGCCGGGTTGGGTGGATCTGGGATTTGAAGAAATGTTCCTCAGCACCTGAAACAGAATAGGGAAGGATCTGGGATTGGGTGAGGGCTGGGGGGACTGAGTTATTTCCAGAAGTTGGAAAGGCTTTCTTTATTACTAACGGTATGGTGTGTCCGACTTGGAAGAATCTGAATAAGAAGAGAAGCATTGGGGAAAGGGTTTGCTCTGGGGCGATGGCAGGAGGGGGCCATTCTGGACAATTTTGGGATTCTGTGTAGTACTCCCTTTGCCAGGAGGCCAGGCTCTGGGGGCTCCTGGGTGAGTCAAGCTGAAAAGCAAGGTGGGTGGTTGTAGGACGGAGGGGGACTGCCTACAGTAGTGTAAGTGTACAAACACAACTCCAGGGGGCACCAGTCACTGCCAGTCTCTTCCCTGAGAGATGACCCTCCCCTTAATAATGAAACAAATCCAGAATCCCGGCAAAGAAACTCAGCTTCCCAGAAGAGAGCTGTCTTCTAGGGCATCCTAGCTCCCAGTGGCCTTTTCTCCTATTCTTGAGGGCCCGTCATTCTGACCTCCCTCTTTCCCCTGCCCTCCCTGCCTAGCAGCGAGTCCCCTAGGCCTTTGTCAGCACAAGGGACTCAGGTCCCAGCTCAGGTTTAGGTCTCAGGCAGGCGGGGCTCCTCTGAACTCAACGTGGCCAAGATTTCTCTGGGCCGGCTCCGAGTGGGGCGCCGCGGCGGCGGCCGGGCCAGGCGCATGGGGGGTGGGGGCCAGGGTGTTAATTTTTAGCCCAGGGTCAGTAAAGTAGGGATCTTCTGTCAGAGAAACAAGTAAGTGTTTCCTGGGAGCAAGCTACCCGGTCAGATCCTGCGCTAGCCCACCTCATCCTTCTGGGTCCCTTGGGAGATCTGATGAAAGCTTGGGGGGCCTTCCCCTCACCCCCAGAAAACTGCAGAGAGGCGCTCTATTTTGTGTACAATTTCAGGGAGGATTTGGGCAGACAGAATGGCCCCAGGTTATGGTCTCCGCCTTATCCTATCTCTAGCGATGTCGAGGCTTGTCAGGGGAAAAACGTCGACTTCCCACCACCCTAGCTTCTGCGGGGAAGTCCGGGTGGAGCGCGCCGACCTTCTGAGAATGGAGACTTGTAGGGCTCGGCTCCTTGCGGAGGGCGAGTTGGGGACCAGGGAAGAAGCGTTTGAACCAGAAGAAAGGCACACAGGACCAAAGGCAACCTAAGGACAGGGCTCAGGGCCTTAGATTCCAGAATGCGCCCTCAAGGCGCCCAGGAAATGCATGAAGCAGGTCCAGAACGTGAATCTTAGGGTGCTCAAGCCTGACGGTGAACCGTCGGTTAGGGCCACCGGGAAGGGCGCCAGTGAAGTCAAGCGTAGGCCTAATGTTGGAACTTTGCCAACGCCTCATCAAATCCACACTCCCGGGACCTGTGGCCTCCGGGCTAGGGCGAAGGAGAGCGGAGCCCCGCGCGGCGGTCGCGGAGGCTCGGAGCACTCCGACCCGGCTTCCAGGCGCCAGCCGTCGCTACCAGGGCCCCACCACCGCGGCGGAATCTCGCTTTAAGTCTTCGAGCCGGGGATCACGGCCGGTTCTGGGACTGTTGGCTTGGTCTGCGTAGAGATTCCTTTTTTCAAATGTGGGGAGTTCGCAAGCCCCAGGAACCCTCCGCACCCGCCCACTTCCCAACCTCCCAACCCGAGTTCTCCCTCGACGGATCTGCAGATCAGTGGCCTCTCTTCGGCTCTACCTCGCCACGGCTTTTGGCCAATGTTACAGTAATTGCCTTCAACTAACCTAGCTTGGGGGCCCGCCTCGCCTTTCAAGAATGTTTTTGGGGAATGGGAGAGGATGCCTATCGCCGAGGCGGTGACGTCTGGCAAACGAGCCACATCCGATTCAATTAAACGTCTCGCTGAAAAGAGCTCGGAGCGAGGGTCCTGGGAGCGCTGTTAAGTGAATGGGCTGGCCGGACGGCTCGCGATGACAGTTTGAAAGATTAGTGTGAGCCGACGCCTGAAATATTACCGTTTAATGGGGGACATTGAGGCTGCATCCGGGATCTCTGTTTTTAGTGTGTGTGTGTGTGTGTGTTGTAAGGGAGTTCTGGAGGAAGAGAAAAATTCAGCATTTCCTCTGCAAATCAAGGCGGTGAAGATTTATCACTTATTTTTGGGTATGGGGGTTCCTAGGGCTGACAGATTTGTGGGTCAGGTGTCATGAAAAGGGGAGGAAAGAAAACCCTCCATATTTGGACAAAATCAATAAGTTTTCAACCGCCCACACCCTCTGTGAATCCGGTAATAATTTCTCTTGGATCTAAAACAGGCCTTAGCGTTGCCAAAAAGAGGAAAACGGGGCAAAACCGGATAAATACGAGTAAAATCAAAATTGGGGTGACCCATGCTGGTCTCTGCAGAGAAATGTCCAAGAGCAATTTCTAATTTTCTTTGAAGTCCTCACAATTTCTGAGTCAGTAAAAACATTTTTGTTTTCTTTAAGTGAAGTTGCAATGGTTGGGGGTAGGGAGGGAGGAAACTTGATTCCCCAGCCCCACCAGGGATGCATCTTCCTTCCCAAGGGCGACTGACCTAACCTGGCCGCCTCTCTAAGCCGCACTTTGGCCAAACTAGCAGGACAAACAAACAACCTTCAGTCCAGAGAAAGGCAGAGAGAGGGAGAAAGACAAAAGGAGCAGAGAGGAGAGATCGAAAATCTATTTCCTTGCCTTTTAAAGAGTCGGTGCTTTAAGGTGAGCCAGATTCCAGGATGACTTGAGAGCATTCTACGCACATAAAATATTATTAATTGAAAGCGATCGGAGCGGCCCGAGCCGGCCCCCACTTTCCTGCAATCAGCAGGGTCGGCCGCAAAAGGTATATATGATTAATTGAAAGATAAGCTGGAACTATCACCGGGAATGTCATTAATGCGCCGGGGAGACGTCCATTGGAGACAGGCGGCGTTATCCTCGGCTTTATCTTCAACAACGCCTCGCTCTCGGCCCGCGCCGGGGAAACAGATGGGGGTTTCTGTCTGGGACGCTCGCCCCGTGTTTATATTTTGGGAAGAATCGCAACTCGTGGGAGTCCCCGGCAGGCCCCCTGATAAATGAACATTAGCACTTTTTCGGACTACTGTATCAACAAAGGGGCTACGGCGCGGCAATAATTGGCGAGAAAGCAAACAGAGGGCCGAGAGCGCGCCTCTGCTCTTCGTCCGGCTGATGGATGAGCAGCGGCGGCTGCGGCCCGGCTCCCGGCCCTCGCTCCGGCTCCCCGGCCCGGCCGCGGGGCCCCTCAGGCGTCCTGCCTTCCTTCAGGGCCGGGGCTTGAGAGTGGGGGGCGACTCTGGGGGCTGCCGCCTTCGCCCTGGGCTCCGGAAGAGCCCGGGCGGCCTCCGGGGCACCGGATTTTTCCTGCCCGGGACTCGCCTTATTCGGGTTGGCTCAGCAGGTACTAATTTCTTGCTCTCCCACGGCATGAGTCACACGCCCTCGAACGTCTTCGCGCACCCGCTTATCTCGATGGCTCCACAGAAGAGAAAGAGGCTCAGGAAGGTGAAGTGACTTGCTCAAGGTCACACAGACGGGAAGTGACAGTTTCAGGATTCGAACACAGGACTGACTGCAGAGCTGTGAATGTTTTCTTCTCTTGCGTGTCGCTGACTCCTAGAGTCATACCAGCTGGTGAGGAAACAAGACGCTACCCCTTCCCCCAACACACACTCCACGCAGCTAGAGAAGAGGACCAGGTTGTTGGACTGGGGATGCTGGGTTCACCAACACCTTCATCGACACGGGGGCTTCTGGCATATAGTTCGTCTGAGTGAGAGAGAGAAAGAGAGGGAGAAATGTAAGATTCCACCTCCCCCTCTTCCTCCACCTCCTCCAGAATCTCTTCCATTCCGTCCTCTTCCTCCTCCGCCCCCTCCTTCATCTCCTCCTACCGGCCCCCCCCTTCTTCTTTGGTGACAACTTTATTATTCATCCATTTAAAGTATACAATTCCATGACTTTTAGTATATTCACAGAGTCACAATCATGACAAGATTAATTCTAGGACATTTTCATCAGCTCCAAAGGAAACCTGTAGGCTTCAGCCATCAACCCCACACCCTCCCCCATCTCCCACCTCCGCAGCTCGAGGTAACCACTAATTAATCTACTTTCTGTCTCTGTAGATTTACCTATTTTGGACATTTCATACAAATGGAATCATATAATATGTGGCCTTTTGTAACTGGCTTTTTTTCACGTCGCATAATATTTTCAAGGTTCATCCATGTTGTAGCAAGTATCAGTACTTTGTTCCTTTTTATGGCAGAATGATACCCTATTGTACGGGTATAGCATATTTTGTTTCTACATTCAACAGTCGATGGACATTTGAGTTGTTCCCACCTTTTGGCTGTTATGAATAACCCCCCAGTCCACTTCTACCCTAAAAGCTGAGCCTTTAGAGGTCTGGGGAGGATGCTTCTCCCGCCTCCCGCTATAATTAACCCTATCCTTCCCTGAAGGCTGGCTTCATGGGTATGCCAACTGTGTAGCTTCACGGGGCCTGAGCTTAGAAGGGCCCTGTGTTCTGTTGTTGCTGTCCGGAAATTCTTAATAAGTTTTGAACAAGAAGCTCCACATTTCATTCATTTTGCACTGGGCTCCACAAATTATAAAGCTGGTCCTGCTTTCTGGGCACTTTGAGCAGAGCCCTGGAAATACTATCTTCATGTCCCCAAGGCTCCTGTAATCTGCCAGGCTTGTGGCTTCCTTCGCCCCAGGGTCTAGCCTCCTCTAGCCAGCTGGGACAGGCAGGAAGTCCCCTGAGCTGCTTTAAAGGCTGTCTGTCCAAAGTTGCTCAGCCATAAGAAGGGCCTGGAACCCACATAAGTGGAAAACAGCAGGCAGATCCACCTGGCTGGTGGATTTGTGTGTATATATGTATGAGTGTGCATGTGTGTGAGGGGGTAGGGAGTGAGGGGAAAGGCTTAGAAGAGTGGGCCAGAACTTGCCCCCAGCCTCCAGGTGACCCATGGCCTAGTCACTACTGGATACTTGGCCTGATTTCTGCATCTGTTTACCCACAGTGACTGGGTGCCCACCTTGCATCAGGTGCTGGTGTTTCACAGCCCAAGACACACAGACCCTGAAGGAGGCAGAGCTGTACCAGAATGAGTACTAGACTGTGAGCCAGTACTAGTACTAGTACTACCAGTACTAGTACTGGGTTCTTGTCTTGCTTCCCACTGATTGGCTGATCTCCAGCACATCCTTTTTCCTTTCTGGTCGCTGGTTTCACGTTTGTCTCCCAGGTGGTTTTAGGTGTACCTAAGGTCCCTTCCCAGCTGTGCCATTCTGGGAAATGTCCCATGTTGTTACCTGGACTCACCTGGGCAGTGGGGAGGGGTGGAGAGTCATGTTGGTGGCTGTCTAACCTACAGAATGAAACTGGATAAGATGGGAAATAAGGTCCCTACCAACTGTGATATTATGTTCTTTTGGGGAACGTGGTCCATACAACAACACATATTCCAAATAAAGTGAATATGTGTTACACCACATACATTTAATTCCAGGTAGCTTAAAAATTTTAACTTAAGAAATGAAACAGAACAGTACTATAGATGACTAAAACAGTAATTTTAGAGTGTTAATATATTTGGAAGGGTGGATAAGGAGAACTACAGACCTAGAAACCATAAACGATGAATTGTATTACCTGACGGCATAAAAGTAATTTGTGTACAGCAAAACAAAACCAGAATAGAGTCAAAGAGAAAATGGCACACAGTTTAAGTGCTAGAAATAATGACCCAAAAACCGTCTAATTTCCACAATGTGGAAAGAGCTTCCATGAATCAATAAGAAAATGACTCAACAAAGCAATTGACAAATTGACCAAGACTCGCAGAACTCTGCTGGTAGGAAGGAAGGAAGGAAGGAAGGAAAGAAGGAAGGGAGGAAGGAAAAACAGAAGAAAGAAAGAGAAGGAAGAAAGAAAGGAAGAAAAAAAATTAAAAACCACGAGGCAAAGGTTTTCACTCATCAGATTGACAAAGATCACGAAATTTGATAATTACTCTGCCTAGTCACTCTTTCACGCTGTTGATTGGAAGTGTAAACTGGGAAACCTCTTCAGCAATTTGGTACTGTCGCAATTAAAAATGCATAAGCCCTTTGTACAAGTATTTCCACTTCTAGGATGGTTCTACACACACATGTATGTTTAGTAAAGTATTTTCGTTGCAGTTTTAAATATTTTTAAAGAATCAAAACAAACCCAATATATCTATCTTGGAGGACTGGTTAAAAAAATTATATAGCCCATGGAACAGAATACTAGCAGACTTGAGAAAGAATGAGTTACATTTGTATGTATTCTTAGGGATACTTTTTGAGACACATTAAATATCAAATCAAGGTGCAGAGTTTGTGTTTTAAATATGGGCATATGTACATACATGTGGGTTTACGAAAATTTTTTGAAGGGTAAACAAAAGGTAACGAAAACTTCTGGGGAAGAGTCCTGGGGGAGGGGGGGATCAGGACTAAAACATTGACATTTTAGTACATTTTTTTAGGACAATTTCCTCCTTTTTGTTGTTGTTCTTACCATATGCATGTATATTGCCTTAAAGAGATTTAAAAAAAAAACACAATCAAGATAAACTCCAAATAGAGTAGAGTCAAGTTATGCCTTTAAAGAAGGGGAAGAGAATCCTGGGCTGTGGAAGCATCTAGGCCAGAATTCCCTGGAGTACATGTTAAAAATGCACATTTATGGGCCTCACCCCTCAGCTTGGAGTTTACAAATCAAGGGTGTGTATGGCTTGAAACTTCAATGAAATCTCCAGTCTCCAAGAGGGAACTGGAGCTAAGCCATCAGTGGTAGGAAGACTGAGGAGGGTGGTCAGTGGAGCTTCAGAGAGAGGGGAGTGGGGTGGCCAGCACTCGTCCAGCACTCTCCAGGGACAGGACCTCAACGGTCCCGATTACCACTCAGCAGATTTACCCTCTTGACTTCCCCCTGACTGGTGCTTTGGTCCAGGACTAGAGCCCAGTTTCAGGGTCACTGGGAATGCAGCTCCCTCCATTAATCAATGCCTTGGCTGGCTGCTTGAAGGTGCTGTGGGTCTGGTGGCTGTGAGTGGGGCAGTAGATGAGGCTGGTGGGAAGGCCTGGTAACCCCACCCAGGTCCTGTCCTCTTTTCCTGGCCCCTGGCCTTGGACCCACTGTCCCTCTGTCTCTTGAGGGTCAGCCTCCAAAACTCTCTCTGAAATAGCTCTGAGTCGGAACTAGATCTGGAATCTGTCTTAACAAGGCCAAAGTGACTCTTCCCCACCTTGCAGCGTGATACATGGAGGTATGTCATATCTGGTTCCCCCAAACAGAGGTGGGACCCTCGTAGTCACTGGTCTCCATAGGGAGGTGGGCCGGGCTCTGGGGCCTCTCTGGGCTCCAGGGACCCTGTTGGCCTGCTTAGCCTCTGGGAGGCCCTGCTTCCACCTCTGGGAGGGATCTTGGGGTGTCGTGCACTCCAAGTTCTGGCCTTCTCCAGGAGGCGCAAGGAGCTACCGCATCTTTGCTCCAAGCGGGATAGCTCTCACGGGAGCTGGGACACGACGGCCAGGAAAGGCTCCTGTGGCCTTGCATGGACTTCTCCGGTGGCTGGCCTGCCCTGGGAGTCCTTCAGTCCTCAAGGAGATGACAGCCACCCACACCCACGTAAACACCAGAAAAGTTTTAGGTCCTCATTTTTCGTTGGTGTCTGAAACATAGGAGCAAAAGAACAAATGAAACAAATCTGAACATTAAAGAGATTTCCCCTTCCCAAAAATTTTCTGTGCTTGGACAGTACACAATTTTTCTTGTCCCTACAGGGGGGTGTATGAGCATCTTCTGTTCTTGTTTTTGTTGGTTTCCTTAACAATTGTTTTATATTCACAGCACTGAATATCCTAATTATACATTTTGAATAAGTAATACACCGTAAAAACAAAACAACAATGAAACCCCAAAATGAACAAAATGAACACAGTTTAAGTGTACAGTTCGATGAATCTTGACACATGAATAAACCCGTGCAAGGACCACCACAATCAGGCTACAAAAACATTACAAAAAATACAAAAATATTTGCATAACCTTAAAAGGTTTCCTTCTGCCCCTTCTCAGTTAATTCCCACCACCATCCAGCTTTAAAAAAATATATATCCTTCTGGGGACATTTCCTACAAATTTAAGTCTTATTTATTATACATTTGTTTTTGTTTTTCTGAGAGGAACTGCCTTCAGCTGACTCCTTTGCATTTTTTCCCATCCCCTCCTTTGCACGTTTGACTGGACAGTTTTTGTTAATAGTATCTTTGTGTAAGCCACTTTCTCATGCTTTGTGGGGTATGTTTCTATAACCGAATTTGTCCTGGGTCCCTAGATGTCACACGCTTTAAAACACGTGTTAAGGTTTGCCAGATCGCTTTTAAACTTCCGTTGTCGTTTGGTGTTAATTTCGTGCTTTCTCCTCTGGACCGCAGTCCGCCCCCGGCTGCAAACCGCTCCGGCGAAAACAGCGAGGAGAGGCGGAGAGAACCAAGACGCTGCCACTTGTCCCTCAGGATCCCGTCGCTGAAGGTCACAGCTGGAAAAGTCAGGTGACATTCGAGTCGGACAGACAACGATTCGGAAAACGGTGAAGAGGAAAATGGATTTTCTAGGGCCGGTGAACACCTGCCCGGTGGGTGTACAGCTCGGGAGCCACGGCTTTGTTAGAGCCCTTGGCGTGAACGCGAAGCTTTGGGAAAAGCCGAGCTGGGCAAACGGACGCCTGTTTTTGCCCAAAGCGCGGGGGGGCTCGCGGGGTCTGCAGTGCTGCAGCTTGGGCTGGGGTCGTCGGCCGTGGCTTTCCGGAGAGAGCTTCAAGAGTCGCGCCCAGATCTGTGCGGCCTCCCTGGCTCGGGCCGACACCGTGGCCCCCGGAGCTTCTACCCTGGATCGCTGCGGCCTGGTCAGTGTCGAACTGAAGCTGGCAATGGGCGATCAAACCTTCCTAGGCCCGCCGCCTTTCCTTCTTCCGCAACTTCCTTCCTTGTCTCATCTTCCAGCCTGCTCTGCGAAATGCAGCGACGTTTCCACAGCCCGGCGGAACGCACTGAGAATGCCTAGGGTGCAAATTGTTGCATAGAAAAAAAAAAAAAATTCGATTCCGTGCATTTCGGTTCAGTCGGCATTTCTTAGGAGCCTCCCCGGGGCATGGCGCAGGGGACCCGGAGGCTAACAAAGCTTCGGGATTCCGGAGCAAATTCGGTGTCAGTAGCAGGATATCGCTGACGGCATTCAGCGCTCCCAACAGATTGGCGAAATGCGGGAACGCAGGCACAAAATGAGCGCACTGTAGAGGGCCGTGTTGACGCCTCCCCATACTTTAAGCGTACACATGACAGTTGCAGACATTCAAGCACTTAAAAGGAGCACGATGGAGCGTTCACTTTTGGGACGTGTGTCTGTGGAATACGTTCACAGAGACCAGTAACCCGCCTTGAATGTGCTTACTGGTGCGCTTTAAGTTTGCCGAAACGACACGGCTACACGTACACGTACTTTAAGTGCATAGTCACTTTCTTGGCGTGTGCTTTAAGTGCACACGGTCAGAAAAAAATTCAAAGGGTACAGCAAATCATCCTGTGAAATTCCCCTTGCCCTCCTCTCCGCTCTTGCCCTCCAGAGCCGTTCTTGGCACACACGCGGGTGTGCCCTCTGCGGTGTACATGTGTCCCTGCGCCCTAATTGGGCGTCGCCTGTGCAGACCCTCCGTTGTGTGTGGAGAGCTGTGGCCTTGTATCTCTAGGTAGGGAACATCTTTTGTCTCTCTGCAAGAAGCTTTCCTCCTGGAAAGATAAAGTAATCGATAGGGTCTTTTAAATAGCTCCGCGTTTCCTGTCGGGAGAGGAGTATCAGCGCGCGCACCAAATCTGCTCTGGTATGTCACCTTATCTCCCGTCCCCGCTGTTGTCCCCAAACGCCGCCTGTCAAGGGAGACGCCACCCGCATTAGGACCCAGACTGGGGCCCTTCCGCTCGGGGTCACGCGCAGCGCCCTCGGCTAGGCCCCGCCGCCCCTTCGGGGGTCCCGGAGGGTGGGGCGAAGAGGCGGGGGCCAGGATGAAGGTGCGGGGGGCCTAGAACTCCCACTCGGGCCCGGGAGGAAAATAACAGGCTGAAATCGACCCGTCTGGGGGAAGCCTTGGGGTGCAGATCACTCGCGGGGGAGGGGACGGTTTCTTTTTTCTTTTCTTTTCTTCCAAGGAAATAGTTGAGAGCAGTGCTTTGGCGACTCTGTGGACAACCTTGCTTGCCGGCGTCCGGAGGAAAATAGGCTTTGTCATTTGGAGAGGGCCGCCAGGGCTTCAGGAAGCGCCTGCCCGGCGCCAGGTTACCTTTCGCACTGCGGTAGAGTGAGGTTTCGCCAGCCTCCGGGTGACCTATGCGGGGAGAGGAGAGAACTCCCAAGCCCTGAGGGTCGGTGGGACCTCCAAATCTGGCCACCGGTCTAGCCTCTGGCGGCGTCACCTGTCCAGCTTACTGCAAGTTGGAGTCAGAGCTGCCTGCAGCCGGGCCTGAGGACAGGGCGTAGAGGAAAGATGCAACCCAGGCTGGTCTTCCAGCCTTCGCAAAGGCCCTGTGGCTGGCCTCGGCTTCCCCTTCCCGTGGTGAACACTCAGCAGAGATCTGCAGGCCAGGCTCCGCACCGAAATGTTTTTAGATGTAGTGATCTGCTGGGAGGCCCTGGGCCTTCTTGGATGTCTAAGCACTGCTACCCTAGTCTCCTCATTTTTCTTTATGTATCAAAGTAGGTTTTATCCAGATTTTTTTTTAAGAAATATAATCCGATAACAATAACAAATACATTTCAATCCCCTTAAGGATGCACACAGCCACCAACCATCTAGGAAGGTGGGATTCAGACTCCCTTTATTTCCAGCCCCATAATTCCTTACAGGGTTCCTTTTTTTCTGGGAAGCTGGAGGGGGCGGGGGGGGGGGGGGATTTCTTCTTGGCTTCAGTACAGACTTGCTCCCTTCCAACTTGCCCAGGATCGTCAGGATTACCCCACCTGCTGAGAGAGGACCACCCACCAAACCCATACAGAGGAAAATGCAGGCCTTGGGAAAATTTGGGTTCTCATTTATTATGGAGAGGAGCAGGCATTTCTGAATCTTCCCATTCTTTAAGAACTCAGTCTAGGTCTTCCTACTCCCTGCGGGCCTTTCCATTTTATGTGTAATTAACAAAATACTGAATTTGATTATTATAAAATTGGTTGTGGCAGTGGAGGGGAGACTCTAGCTGTGTGTCTTGCTGGGTGGGTCATATGTGCCATGTGCTATGTTGAAACTAGCAGAATGTGAACTGGTGACCTAGTTATTCAGTCCTGGGTAGATCTGGAGATGGCCCACCTGGATGGGGAGAGCTGCTTCCGCCACTCTTCCAGGGCAGTGACGCTCACAAAAATCTACTCTAAATGAACACTTCTGTAGAAGTAATCCAGGGTGCTTTGTTTCTTTTCTTCTAACAGAATGTGTGGGGTGAGAGTTGGGGAGTCGGGACATTTAGAGCTAGGGGTGGTGAGAACAGCCAAGGGCAGATCAAGTGTGGACCCTCAGTACCCTGCTGTCTCCCTAGATGTGGCTGTCATCTTCTAGAAGCTCTAGGTACTTTTCTTTAGGGGAAGCTGTACTGCTTGTCCATGAGAAGAGGTGAAAGGGGACGTGGTATCAGGCGGCCCTGGGAACAGTTCTCAGCCAGTTCCTGGGTCCTGAGCAGTGATCCTGGGCAGTGACTTTGGGAGATGCTCCTTGGGTTAAGGGAGTGAGCTTTGTTTGTTCCTGTGACAAACCCTGGGGTGTCCTACGCCCTGACCCAGTCCAGGGGTGTACTTGCTCCCCATTGCTGAGCACGTACGTGGCTCTGAAGCCTTCCCAGTTTTTGGAAACTTTTTATTCCAGCATCACATGGAAGTGAACAAAGTAAAAGTGAACAGCCCTGTCAATTTTCACAAACTGAACACGGTTGTGTAACTAGTACCCAATTCAAGAAATGGGACATTACCAGTGCCTAGAAGCCCCTTCTCCTTTCCTCCAGGATAATTACTATTCTGACTTCTAACAACATAGATTAGGTTTGCCTATTTTTGAGCTTCACATATATCTAATCATATAATATAGACTCTTTGTGTTTGGCAATTTTTACTCAGTATATGTTTGTGACATTCATCTACACTGTTTGTAGTTGTAGTTAGCTCCATTTAATTTGTAACACTTCATTGTATGAAAATACTACTACCGACCCATTCTCTCTCTCCCTTTTGTTATTACAAGATATTGAATATAGATCCCTGTGCTATACAGTAAATCTTGTGGTTGTTTTTTATTTTTATTTATTAATTTTTATTGGAGTATAGTTGCTTTACAATGTTGTGTCAGCTCCTACTGTACAGCAAGATGAATCAGCCATACATATACATATATCCCCTCCCTTTTGGATTTCCTTCCCGTTTAGATCACCACAGAGCATTGAGTAGAGTTCCCTGTACTATGCAGTAGGTTCTCATTAGTTATCTATTTTATATATAGTAGTGTATATATGGCAATGCCAATCTGCTAGTTCATCCCACCCCCCCGACCTTTTCCCCAAACAAACCATAAGTTTTTTTTTCTACATCTGTGACTCTATTTCTGCAAATAAGTTCATCTGTACCATTTTTCTAGATTCCACATATAATCAATATTATAAGATATTTGTCTTTCTCTTTTTGACTTACTTCACTCTGTATGACAATCTCTAGGTCCATCCATGTTGTTGCAAATGGCATTATTTCGTTCCTTTTTATGGCTGAGTAATATTCCACTGTGTATATGTACCACATCTTTATCCATTCCTCTGTTGATAGACATTTAGGTTGCTTCCATTTCTTGGCTATTGTAAATAGTGCTTCAGTGAACACTGGGGTGCATAGATCCTTTTGAATTACGGTTTTCCCAGATATATGCCCAGGAGTGGGATTGTTGGATTGTATAGTCTTGTTTGTAGATATTTTGATGATGGCCATTGACTGGTGTGAGGTGATACCTCATTGTAGTTTTGATTTGCATTTTTCTAATAATTAGTGATGTTGAGAACCTTTTCATGCATTTTTTGGCCATCTGTATGTCTTCTTTGGAGAAATGTCTATTTAGGACTTCTGCCCATTTTTTGATTGGGTTGTTTGTTCTTTTGATATTGAGTTGCATGAACTGTTTGTATATTTTGGAGATTAATCCTTTGTCAGTTGCTTCATTTGCAAATGTTTTCTCCCATTCCGGCGAGAGGGTTGTCTTTTCCTTTTGTTTATGGTTTGTTTTTATTTTCATTACTCTAGGTGGTGGATTGAAAAGATCTTGCTGTGATTTATGTCAAAGAGTGTTCTGCCTATGTTTTCCTCTAAGAGTTTATCTATTTTATATATGGTAGTGTGTATCTGTTAATCCCATATTCCTAATTTATCCGTACCCCGCTTTTACCTTTGGTAACCATACGTTTGTTTTCTATGTCTATGAGTCTGTTTCTGTTTAATAAATAAGTTCATTTGTATTATTTTTTAGATGCCACATATAAGTGATGTCATATAATACTTGTCTTTCTCTGTCTGACTTCACTTAGTATGATAATCTTTAGGTTCATCCATGTTGCTGCAAATGGCAATATTTCATTCTTTTTTAGACCCTTTCTCTCTTAATGTGCTTTTGGGTGGGTTCCAGTTTCTGACTTATGAATAATGAGTGCTGCTATAGACACCCTAGCACATGTCTTTTGTTGAACACATGCTGTTGAACAACATATGTGAACAACAGATGTGTTGAACAACACATTTCTATTGGGTATATATCTAGGAGTTGTTGGGCCAGAGGATATTCATAAATTCAATTTTAGTAGATTCTACTCAACAGTTTTCCAATTTACAGTTGTACCAGTTTATACTCATGCTGGCAGTGTTGGAGAATTTCAGTCACTCCACATCCTTGCCAACACTTGGTGTAATCAGTTTTTAATTTTAAGCCATTCTGATGAGAGTGTAGGGCTATCTCAGTGTGGTTTTATTTTGCCTTTCCCTACTGACTAATGAAATCGAGGAACTTTTCAAACGTTCATTGGCTTTTTGAATATCCTATTTTGCGAAGGACCTGTTTAAATCTTTTCTCTTTTTCTTATTGGGTTGTGGGAATTCTTTATATATTTGGATACCAGTGTCTTGTTGGATATTTACTTATTGTGAATATCATCTCCCGGTTTGTGATTTGCATTTTTACTCTCTGAATGCCATAGCATCCATTTTTGGCTCTGGCCTTGTGACATGGTTCTGACCTTGAGGTAGTAGCACTGCTGGTTCACATGTCTGGGGTGTCTGTGGCTGAGTAGCTTCTTGGGTTCTGGGCAACCAGCCCTGCCATCCATGGTAAACTCCTTGAAGACATAACACATGTTTGATTCTGCTTGTTTTCCTCATAGTTGCCAGAGCATTGTTTCTGCTAAGAATATTTTAGTCACTCATTAAATAGGGGAAACTCCAATAAAACCCTTTGGATTTGAAGGAGAGGGCAGAAATCACGATTATGTATCCTTTTTTATGCATTGTGGTAGATCAAATATTTACATAGCAATCTAAGTGGAATAATTTAAACTCCATGGGTTTTTAAAACATAGACAATGTAAATGTAGAGATGTAGATGAGATATCCTACACCCTCTTAAGGTCACAATCCTAGTCCTGCCTCCTGATTGCTGCAGCCCAGGAAGAGCCCCTCTCTTAGAACATGAGTGAAACATGAGTATAACTGTGTACGATCCTTCTGGAAAGCAATTTGGGAATTCTCATTTTATGAATCTCTACAAATATATGAGGTGAAAACATCAGACTATAATTATTTTAAATTATTTTGATTAGTTTCAAATGTTTGTAATCCATTTGTATTTTTCTTTTTAAAAATGTATCACCTATTTGCATTATCTATTTATCTATTGAGATCTTCATTTTTTCTTATTGATTTTTATGAGCTCTTTATATTAGCTAGTATCCTTTTGTCATTTTAGTGTATGCTACCAGTATTTTTACCATTTGTCTTCCTAAAGCCTTCTTTTTTATTTTAAGGCACCTGACGATAATATATAAAGGAGATACTCAAACAGTGGTGGGGTTTTGTTTCCCAGTTAGGACTGGCCATGGGCCAATGGCAGAATGAAGTCTGGGTGCATCAGGGCCCCAGGCCACTGAACCAGCTGCCCTGAGTCAGTGGGGATTCCATAGGACAAAGGCTGTTCCTACTCTGGCCTAAAAGACCATGAAGAGCCCACAAGTGGCTGACATTAGAGATTGGTCAAACCTGGAGGGCTGCCTTCCTTGAAATTTCCATCCTGGGCCCCAAAGCTTGTGAAGATGGGATATGGGATGGAGGTGGAAGTATCATTGGCTACTTCCAGGACAGAAGGGAATTCAGAGCAGGTAAACCAACAGAAAGAGGTGAGGAAAGAAGGGTCCTGGAGTTTGGGCTGGGGGTGGTTTTGGGGAGCATCCAGGATAAAGGAAGGCATCAGAAATGCCAGGTGGTGAGTCTTGTGGGCAGTGATTTGGAGCTCAACCTTTGGAGTAGGGCGGTTTGCATTGTTTAACCTCCCTGAACCTCGATGTTCCCATCTGTAAAATGGGAATATTACTCATACTTCTTCAAAAGCTGACTGTTTGGGAATTAAAGAAGACAGTGTAGTAAAGCAAAGATTCTTTGGCCCTTCTCCCATGGGGGGTGGGGTAGGTGGGTATATCCTTTCCCTTTGAATGTGGGGCACGTTTGACACTGCTTCAATCAATATAACTGGTAAAATACTATAGAAGTGACACCACCTGACTTCTGTGGCTAGATCGGAAAAAGCCATGTAACTTCTGTTTTTCTGTTTGCTGGAACATTTGCTCTTGGAGCCATGAGGTACCACATAAGAAGTCTGACTACCCTGAGGCCACCATGCTGTGAGGAAGCTCAAGCCATAGGAAGAGACCACGTGTAAGTCCGCTGACTGACAGTTCCGGATGAACCAGCTTTCTAGTCATTCCAGCTCAGGAGCCAGACCTGTGAGTGATGCAGCTTCCAGATGATTCCAGCACCAGCTGTTCCGGTTTTCATAGCTGAGGCCCCAGGCTTCCTAGAGCAGAGACAAGCCATCCCTGTTATGTCCTGTCCAAATTCCTGACCCACGGGATCACTGAGTATAATAAAATGGTTGTTTTCATATCACTAAGTTTTGGGATGGGATCTTCTCCGACCGGGGCACGAACCCATGTACCCTGCATCGGCAGGCGGACTCTCAACCACTGCGCCACCAGGGAAGGGCTCCCCCCTCATCTTTTAAAAACATTCTAGAGTGGCGTTGGCAAAGGTTGTAAGCTGGAGTGGAGCTTGGGGAATGTAGGGGTGAGGAGCAGAGGAGGGGTGAGAAACCATTTTGTTGCTCCACCTATAAAGCTATAGTACTACAGTAAGCATAAAAATAATTGCTCAGAGTAAGAGTAACCCCTTGCCTCTGGGCGCTGCTTTTCCGTTTAGGAAGTGCCTTTCTTCCCGTGCGTTACCTTGTCTCCAGGTATCTGAGGGCAGAGAATACATTCTAACACACTTCCAGGCAGGTTGTGGGTGCACAGCAGATGCTTTCGGATCGATCATTTGAAACCCACCCAGCAGTGACTTTGAGCGAAGTCTCTGCGCGTGCGCAGTGCCTCCTGCACAGGAAGGGGATCTTTCCGTGGTTGTGATTCAGCCTTCCAGTGCGCCCTGATCAGGTTCACCTGCTTATGTCTCCCTCCTCGGGGGGCTCAGGGGAGACAACCAAGGGATGTTACATCTGGGGGCTCAGACCTGCAGAAGGGAAAGCCTTGGATGAAGCAAACATGGTCAGATTTAGAGCTGCAGCAGAAGTGTCGGAGATGGTGTCCAGGCCCCGGCAACATCCTGGGGCAACATCCTGGGCGGGGTGGGGGTGAGGGGGGGTTCCAGGAGAACTGGGCCTGGGCCTGGGTGCCGAACCTTCTCGGGTTTCCGTGGTGAGCGCCACCCAGCACTCTTTAGATCTAAGAGGCGTCTCCTCCCTCTGAAGAGAGATAAGGCAGAGCAGCACCAAGAGAACATCTGGATAGACTGTCACCGCGGCGCAGGCCACGCCCCGCTCCCGGGCTTCCTCCTCGCTCTCGCTTCTCTTGCACCTCACCTTGACCTTCTCACTTGCCGAGGCTGCCCCCCACACGGGTCCGTCTGCCCGCTCTTCATTCTGCTGGGCTGCCTTAGCTGCTGGTTGCTTTTCCTAGAGGACCGGAAGAGAGGAAGGAAGGTTGAAAGAGAAAAGAGAGATTGAGAGCGAAGAGAGATGGTGATGGAGGTGTCGATGGGGGGTGTCGGGGAGAAACTTCCAGGGAAAGGAGTTCCCAGGTGTGACGGAATGCCCCCAGCCTGGCCTCGGAGGGCTGCTGTGGGTGAGGCGAAGGAAAACTCTCCTCTCCCTCCTCTCTCTCCTCTACTAGGAGCCTGACAGCGGCCAGGTGTCAGGGAAGGAGAGTGGGCATCAGATGATTTTTTTTTTATATTAGCACTTTAATATCCATGCTTTTCAAGGTGGAAGTGAAAGGTATTACATACTTGACATTGTGATTACTTCTCTTTTTTCTAATTTTTGAATTTTATTTATTTTTTTATACAGCAGGTTCTTATTAGTCATCAGTTTTATACACATCAGCGTATACATGTCAATCCCAATCGGAGAGTGGGCATCAGGTGATTAAAGGACATTTAGCTTTGATGAAAACGTTCATCTACTTGTTTAACTATGGTGAGAGGGCCTTTCTTTTAATCGGCTAAATGTGGCTGAGTGGGGGTGAAGTAGGCAGTAAATCATTTTGTGTCAGAGGGAACTCTTCTGTGTGAAGCAGGGGCTCGAGCACCAACGGAGGAGTCCAGTGGATTATCTGCCTCTCACTAGCTTTGCGAGCCCGCCAACTCCTTCCCTTAGTTGTCAAGATGAAAAGAGTAACTATACCAGCTTCTCGTTGTTGTCGTGAAAATGAACCGTGACCCTCTGTATTCACTACCTAGCTCAAGACCAAACAGGGAGGGTAAAGGTTAATTTCTCCCTCCCCACACGTCCCCAACTCGCTTAACCTCCTTTCTTTCTTTCTTTCTTTTTTAATGAGGATAATCACACCTGTCAATTTCAGATTATTGACCAGAATAACCAGAAACCAGGGGAGTCTCCCCACACGTCCCCAACTCGCTTAACCTCCTTTCTTTCTTTCTTTTTTTTTAATGAGGATAATCACACCTGTCAATTTCAAGTTATTGACCAGAATAACCAGAAACCAGGGGAAAGATATTATACACATGTAAGCAATAACTTTTCACTATTGGGAATATGCCTTTGAAGAAATTGCCTCCCCAGCGGGGCGGGGAGAGGTTTGTGAGAGGAGCTGGAAACTGTCCTGAGTGTGGCACTCCACTTAGAAAGAGCAACTTCAGGGTACAACTCTTTGAAGATCCTACTGTTGACAGGAAGTTGAGATTCAGAAAAACGTGCTAAAGATATACAATAAAAGGGAAGAAGACTTTCCTAGTCTAAGAGAATATAATGATTTCCTGGAAGAAGTGGAGGAAATTGTTTTCAACCTGACCAACAACGTGGATTTGGACAACACCGAAAAGAAAATGGAGATAGACCAAAAGGAAAACAAAGATGTCATTCAGAAAAATAAGTTAAAGCCGACTCGGGAACAGGAGGAATTGGAAGAAGCTTTAGAGGTAGAACGACAGGAAAATGAACAAAGAAGACTATTTATACAAAAAGAAGAACAACTGCGGCAGATTCTAAAAAGGAAGAATAAGCAGGCTTTTTTAGATGAACTGGAGAGTTCTGATCTCCCTGTTGCTCTACTTTTGGCTCAGCATAAACATAGATCTACCCAGTTGGAAATGCAACTTGAAAAACCTAAACCTATAAAACCAGTGACACTTTCCACAGACATCAAAATGGGTCAACATATTTCATTAGCACCCATTCAAAAGCTTGAGGAAGCTCTATATGAATACCAACCACTGCAAGTAGAGACTTGTGGACCACAAGTTCCTGAGCTTGAGATGCTAGGAAGACTTGGGGCTTCCCTGGTGGCACAGTGGTTGAGAATACGCCTGCCAATGCAGGGGACATGGGTTCGAGCCCTGGTCCGGGAAGATCCCACATGCCGTGGAGCAACTAAGCCCCTGTGCCTGCACTCTAGAACCCATGAGCCACAGCTACTGAAGACCATGTGCCACAACTACTGAAGCCCGCGTGTCTAGAGCCCGTGCTCCGCAGCAAGAGAAGCCACCGCGGTGAGAAGCCCACGCACCGCAATGAAGAATAGCCCCCACTCGCCACAACTAGAGAAAGCCCACGCACAGCAACAAAGACCCAACACAGCCAAAAATAAAGAAATAAAATAAATTTATTTTAAAAATACATTTGAAAGATTATGGAAATGGCCATGAATAATAACACAAAAATAAAATGTACAACAGTTAGTACAAAGGATAGGAAGAGGGAAAAACTTTGCTGTTGTAATGTTCCTACACTATACATGAAGAGGTATAATAGTATTTGGAGATATTTAGCATAAACCCTAGAGCAACAGCTACAAATGTAAAGCAAAGAGGGATAGTCAGTAAGCCAGTAGCAGAGTAAATAATGAGATCATTAAAAATACTCCATTAATGAAAAGGAGAGCAGGAAAAGAGAGGCAAAAAATAAAGAAATGATATAATTAGGAAACAAATAGCATGGTGGTAGATTTAATCTTAACTGTATCAGTAATTACATTAAATGTAAATGTTCTAAACAAGCACTACCCAATAAAGCTTTTTGAAATGGGAAAAAAAAAAAAAAAAAAGAAATTGCCTCCACGCGCCCTCCACCCTTTTAAACAGTGAATTGCATGTTTGGTTTGTTTTAAGAGAAGGAAAAAAAAGGATGTAAAAAACAAAAACCAAATAGACACAAGGTCTCACCTTAAGGGAAAACCTTCCACCCGGATGTCCCAGTCTCCTGGATGGTGGAAGTAGAAAGAAACACCTTTTGCATTCCCACAATAGGAACAGGGGCTGAGGGCAGGCCTTGGTCCACCAGCCGGAGTCTTTGATTTGGAGCGTTAGAAGCAGGGCTGATTCTGGATAAGGCAGTCTTTACCAAGAGATGGCCTGTTTCTAAGTTGCAGGGTCTTTAAGCATCATTCAGTACGTACAGTGAAAGAAGATCATCTTCCTGTAGGGTGGGGCAGGGGAGTTCTGAGTGGACTTCCTATCTTCCACCGGTTTTTGGCAGCACGATTCTAGGTGGAATCAGATTCTAGCCAGGAATCTGGCAGTGGAAAGTTGGCTAGAAGAGAAGGATGTTCTTTTGTGTCCTAGCTGGGCTTAGGAATCCCCTGGAGTTCTTGTATATTACAGATTCTTGGGCCCCGCCTCAGAAACACCTATTTTGCCGGGCTCGAGAGTCTGCTTTTAAAACAGGCTCCCCAGGCTATTCTGATGGCACAGGTTTTCCTGTGTGCGCATTGACAGAGCTTCAGTCTAAGTATTTGAGAGCAGTGTCCCGTCTCTCTGATGTGACAGACTCCTCAGGGATGCACCGTGGCTCCCGTTTCTAGGTGGAGAACAAGCAAAGCGGCCCTCAGGAAGCTGGCTTTCAGCGGCTGGGCAGGCTAATGCAGCCCCATGGCTCTTGAGGCT
The DNA here is from genome assembly GCF_003031525.2 of Neophocaena asiaeorientalis asiaeorientalis. Classification (NCBI taxonomy): domain Eukaryota; kingdom Metazoa; phylum Chordata; class Mammalia; order Artiodactyla; family Phocoenidae; genus Neophocaena; species Neophocaena asiaeorientalis. The sequence continues at coordinate 2,337,963 of NW_020173979.1, read as the reverse complement.
GGCTGTGGCCAAACTTAACAAAAATGCAGACACTCTTTGGCTGATTAATTGATTTTATTCTTATTTATTTATTTTTGATGCATTGATTTTAATACTGTGTTTCCACAAAGCTCATTCATAGATTTTGTTTGTTTCACATCTCATGTTCTGGCTCCTTATTTTTAAAAATGTCCAGTTCTTGTTGTTTTATAAAATTATATAAGTAGTGAATATATCCTCATTGTAAAAATTTCAAAATCCTAGACAAATCACTCCATTTTCCTAATCTCACTTTCCTCTCCAGAGATAACTTGTTACCTGGTATGCATCCTTCTAGCACTGAGCTGTTGAATAATACCGTAACCATAAGCCACATGTGGCTTTTGAGCCCTTGAAATGTGGGTCCTAAGAATTGAGATTGCTGTAAGTGCAATTTTGAGGATTTAGTACAAAATAAGCAAAATAAGATTAATAATTTTTTATATTGATTTACATCATATTTTAGATACATTGGGTTCCATGAGATAAATCTCACTTTGTAAAAATATGGATCTTGAAAATTTTAATTTACATAGTGGCTCACATTATATTCCTGTTAGACGGTGTTGTTCTAGACCTTTCATACATCTATACTCACAAGTACAAAGAAAAGACAACTGGGATCATTCCTGTTGCATTGATCAACCATTTGCTATTTTTCTCTTACCAAACTGCCTTGGAGATCTTTCCATGTTAGTACATATAGATCCACCTTTTTCTTTTAAATGGATGGAGAGTATTCCATATTACAAGCCTTGACTGATTAAACCATTTCCTATTGATAGACATTTGGATTGTTTCCATGTTTCCCTGTTACAAACTAACGAACATCGCCGCTCTTTGGCTTTGGCTTTTTAAAATTTAATTTTGAAATATACGTTATCTCTTGCTTTTTTTTTTTTTAAATCCCCACATCTCTTGGCTTGCCGGGCTACCTGTGGCTTTCCAGATTCTTACTGAAAAGCATAGGTGGTGACTGGGCCAAAGGTAGAGGGACTGCCTAGTTTATTGTCCAAACAGGGACTTCTGAGAGTGAAAGGCAGTGATATCAGTGACAATTCTGGGACAACAAGAGGAACAAACTGGGACTGTCCTATGCGGAGTAGGGCATATGATCACCAAAACCACAGGAGTCCATGCGTGTATCTTTACAAGATAAGGATGGGAAGCTCTTCTAAACCCTTGTTTCAAACAAATGCTGGACTCTAGTCTCCAATTCCTTCGCCTCTTTCTGATAATGGGTGGGCACTGGGACCATCTTCTGAGGCTGGCGGTGGGGAAAGGATCAAAATTTCCAAAGAGAAAGGCTCAGTGAATGGGGAGGCCCATCTGCTGGAGGCCCCGCCTTAAGGAAGCTCTTTGTACAAAGTAGATGGTGGACAAGTCAGCGGAGGGTTTGCAGAGGTTGATTTCATTCTTGACCACTCAGTGCTAACTCAGGGACAGTCTGAGCTGTTGTGACCTCGAGGTGAAACAGCCCAGATCGTGTTACTTGTTCCTTCAGGAAACCTCCACTGTCTTCCCTCCCTCCTTTCTGTGACTAATTTCTGAAATCTCTGTAACGGAGAAGGCATTGGATGAAGTTTCCCACTCTGGGAGGGCTGTGGGTGCCAGACTGGGGCGGGGGTGGTGTGGTGTGATGATGGGTGATGGGTAAGTCCTGTGCACTCACATGTCATCCCTCAAGAGCAGGAACGGAGGCCCCCGGATTGGGTGGCGGCAGCTGGTGGGGTGTTGGGATAATCTTGCTGATGACTGGGTAGATATGAACCTCTTGTGTTAGTGGATTCCAGAAAGCAACGTGCTCCTTGATGAAAAGGCCATGGTCATTGTCTTGTGGGATCGGCCTGGCCTGGCTTTGACAGTTCTCAGCTGCTCCATAAATCTCCCATCAGTTCCATCTGGCCAAAAAGATGTCATCACCATTTTCTCATAGCGACAAAGAGTAAAAGGTAAATAATGAAGCAGCTCTGCCACCCCTGTTCAAGCCAAGGAGGTTGAACTTAACTTTTTCAGTGGAAGGTGAAATCAGTGTCATGTTGGGTTGTTTATGCTGTAGGATAGTTTATATTCATATATTAGAGGTTATTATAAGGAGGTTGATTATGGTTCAGGTATTATCGACTATTCTGGGCACGCAGATACTTAATACCCAGAACAAGGAGTCTGAAAGTAGGAAGGAACCTTAGCAGTCATCCAGTTCAGTTGTTTTCAAAGTTTTGTTTTAAAGCAATAGAACCTTTATTGAAAATGATCATTTTATGAAGAATCCCAATTCATAAAATAGAAGGACTGAGTGCAGGGGAGGCCTCCTGTCTTCATGGTGGCGCCTGTTTGGAAACTGCTGTGTTTAAATTCTCTGTCTAGTTCCTAAATGCCCCAGCAATTGGTTGTTAATGTCTTGCCTCTTGCCGGCATAACTCCAGTGAGAGGGCCTCGCTACCTTGGCAAGCTGCCTCTACAGTGCAAAGATCGGGCCAATGATCAGAAAGATTACTTTAATGCCAGTAAAGTCCTCCGACCTCCTCCTCTCCCAAATCTGTGCCCCCGCTCTCCAGTGGCCCATTTAGTCCCTGCCTTGGAGATGGTGAATATCTCAGGCTGCTGAGCCATTTTTGTGCTGAATAAAGATGGGTCCTTTTGTTGGATCATGTGGTTTATCTAAGAATCAGGAAAAGTTCATGTTGTCTGGAATTGAGTGGCCACTGTTGGGGGTCACACATCTCCCTCCTCCATCAAGAGCTTGAGGACCCATCTGGCCCTGGGCGGGAGGGTTCCTGGAGCGGGAGGTGGGAGAGACCTTGTTCTTGCAGTTTCCCCTCCAGCCAGAGGCTCCCTGGTACACCGGGACAGCGCAGCCTTCAGTGTTCCCCTGTGTAGCACTCTTGAGGTATTCAGCTCACAAGCTGTCTCAGTAATTTCCAGAATACACAAAAACAAAAAACCAGAGGCATAGTTATCAGATGGGACACAAGGGGAGCCTGGGAACTTGACTGTGTCCTGCCTCTGGTTTTGCCTGAAGGCTGCAGAGCACTGTGTGTGTGTGTGTGTGTGTGTGTGTGTGTGTGTGTGGAGGTGGGGTTGGTTTGAAAGACAGGGGTTCTTATTGCACTCTGCGTGCTTTCTGCTGGCACTCACCGGTAGCAGTGTTGTCCCATTCTGCTTCTTTTAAAAAATGTATTTATTATTTTATTTTATTTTTATTGAAGTAGAGTTGATTTACAGTGTTGTTTCAGGTGTATGGCAAAACTCCTAATTTATCCCTCTCTCCTCCCCCTTCCCCTTTGGTAACCGTAAGTTTGTTTTCTATGTCTGTGGGTCTATTTCTGTTTTGTAAATAAGTTCATTTGTATCACTTTTTTAAAAAGATTCCAGGGCTTCCCTGGTGGCGCAGTGGTTGAGAGTCCGCCTGCTGATGCAGGGGACACGGGTTTGTGCCCCGGTCCGGGAAGATCCCACATGCCGTGGAGCGGCTGGGCCCGTGAGCCATGGCCGCTGAGCCTGCGCGTCCGGAGCCTGTGCTCCACAACGGGAGAGGCCACAACAGTGAGAGGCCCGCGTACCGCAAAAAAAAACTCTAAATGGGCTCTGCTAGTAATTTTTTTAGCCTTAAAAAACCATTTTATTTAATATGAACTTCCCTCCCATTTCTTTTTTTAAAAAATAAACTTATTTATTTATTTGTTTTTATTTTTGGCTGTGTTGGGTCTTCGTTGCTGCGTGCGGGCTTTCTCTTGTTGTGGTGCGTGGGCTTCTCATTGCAGTGGCTTCTCTTGTTGCGGGCCCAGGCTCCAGGCCTGCGGGCTTCAGTAGTTGTGGCACCTGGGCTCAGTAGCTGTGGCTCACAGGCTCTAGAGTGCAGACTCAGTAGTTGTGGCACACGAGCTTAGTTGCTCCGCGGCATGTGGGGTCTTCCCGGGCAAGGGCTCGACCCTGTGTCCCCTTCATTGGCAGGCGGATTCTTAACCACTGCGCCACCAGGGAAGCCCCTCCACCACCTCATTTATTTCAGCTGGTATCTTTTAAATAATATTTATTTATTTATTTATGGCTGCATAGGGTGTTAGTTGCGGCATGTGGGATCTCTCGTTGTGGTGCACAGGCTTCTCTCTAGTTGTGTTGCGTGGGCTCAGTAGTTGTGGCACGCAGGTTTAGTTGCCCCGTGGCATGTGGGATCTTAGTTCCCCAACCAGGGATTGAACCCATGTCCCCTGCATTGAAAGGCAGATTCTTAATCACTGGACCACCAGGGAAGTCCCTCTGCTAGTATCTTTAGTAGAAAAAACAAAAATAAAAGAGCCCTCTGGTTCTTCCAGTCCAGCTCCCAAGGAGGGATGGCTGCCTTCCCAGCTTCCTCTTTGCCCGGCCTGTAGACTCTGTTGTGCAATAATAGCCGCTCATGTTCCTGCCCCCTTGACAGATGGCACGATTCTCTTGGGAGTAAAAGGATTATTTCTACTAAACTCCATTATGAAGGAGAGAGTTCTGTTTCAGGTGAATGACCAGAGACCAGGGAGAGGCGAGGTGGAGTGGGGGAGGGATGCTTTGGCCTCTACCATCTTTCTAGCCAGTGTCCTGGGCATGTACATTTGTCTCATCTGGTTGCTCCCTTTAACCAGGGATTCTTTTTTTTTTTTTTTTTTTGCGGGCCTCTCACTGTTGTGGCCTCTCCCCTTGCAGAGCACAGGCTCTGGACGCGCAGGCTCAGCGGCCATGGCTCACGGGCCCAGCCGCTCCACGGCATGTGGGATCTTCCCAGACCGGGGCACGAACTCGTGTCCCCTGCATCGGCAGGCGGACTCTCAACCACTGCGCCACCAGGGAAGGCCCACCCTGGCCCTTTTGGCACTCTGCCCTGAGACCATGATGGAAGGAGGTTGGGCTGGCCTCCTGGAGGATGACAGGCCATGTGAGGGAGAGCTGAGGCCCCTAGCCAGCTGCCAGCACCAATGCCAGACATGTGAGTGAGGGCATCTTGACTTTCCTGGCTCCGGTGACTCTCTAGTTTGGGTTTCTCAACCTCAGCACTATTGATATTTGGTTCCTGTGTACCATAGGATGTTTTGCATTATCTCTGGCCTCTACCTGCTAGGTGAAAGTAGCACCCACCAACAATGTCTCCAGACATTCCCGAGTGTCCCCTGGGTGGAAAGATCACCCCTAGTTGAGAAGTGCTGCTTAGCTGAATGCAGCTGCATAAGTGAGTTCAGGGGGAACGAGCAAAGGAACCATCCAGCCAACCTACAAAATCATGAAAAGTAATAAATTGTTGTTGCTTTAAGCCATTACGTTTTGGGTGGTCTGTGTTGCAGGGATAACTGAGCTACTTCTCCTCTAGGAGTTTCTCCCAGAGCTCTTTCTCTTTGTAAGCCTTAGCATCACATGCTAAGGATACTAATTCTTTTTGTTGAAGTGTTTGCTCTTTTTTCATTCCACTTTTATATTTATCATTTGACCTTCCCGTAAAATGGTTGGACAGACATTTTATTTATTTATTTATTTTTAACATCTTTATTGGAGTATAATTGCTTTACAACGGTGTGTTAGTTTCTGCTTTATAACAAAGTGAATCAGCTATACATATACATATGTTCCCATATCTCTTCCCTCTTGCGTCTCCCTCCCTCCCACCCTCCCTATCCCACCCCTCTAGGTGGTCACAAAGCCCCGAGCTGATCTCCCTGTGCTATGCGGCTGCTTCCCACTAGCTATCTATTTTACATTTGGTAGGGTATATATGTCCATGCCACTCTCTCACTTCATCCCAGCTTACCTTTCCCACTCCCCGTGGACAGACATTTTAAAATCTATCCCTAGCAGAGAAAAATGAGGAGCAAGACATTAAGTAATTGCTCAAGGTCACATGGCTCCTTGGAAAAGCCAGCATCTCCGAGAGTCCAAGCCCAGTGTAACCCAGACCGTGAGATCGGGCTCCCTGATAGGAACCTTGCAATAAATACCATCTTGGACAAGTCACTTAACATCTGATGCTCCGTTTCTTCATCTATAAAATGGGGAAAGTAATATCACTTACTTCAGGGGTTTTTAAATTTTGTAAACAATTGTTTTTAACCTCATGGGTTTTTTTTTTTTTAACATCTTTATTGGGGTATAATTGCTTTACAATGGTGTGTTAGTTTCTGCCCCATAGCAAAGTGAATCAGTTATACATATACATATGCCTCATGGGGTTTTTATGAGGTTTTAATGAGATAGAGCCCAGGGTGGTAAACTTTTTCTCTAAAGGGCCAGATAGTAAATATTTTTGGTTTTGTAGACCATAAGGGTTCTGTTACAACTGCTCGGCTGCTGTTGTAGGTGAAAGCAGCCATAGACAGTACATATTCGAATGGGTGTGGCTGAGTTCCATTAAGACTTTCTTCCCAAAACCTGTTTGTGGGCCAGATTTGACCCACAGACCATAGTTTGTCAACTGCTGTGATGGAGCATGGAAAGGTCTTGGTCTTTGTTCAATATAAGGGGAGCACTCAGTAAACAGTAGCTATTATTGTTATTATTATACTATTATTATTACTTTATTCCTTCAGCAGTCCTGTTCTGCTTTTTATTTTTGTACTTTTTCTTCCAGCATTGTTATTTGTTTCCATCTATGGGGAAGTAAGGAAAAATTCAGTTCCATTCTAGCCAGCTGTGGTAACCAGTTCCCAAGATAGCCCTCAATGATCCTTGCTTCCTGGTATTCTGGAAGGATAAGAGGCCAAGTGGGGAAGAACTGAGGCCCCCAGTCCCTCTCACAATGAGTAGGGCTGAGCTGGTAACCCATAAGGTATTTAGAAATGACTATATGACCTCTGGTGCTAGGTCATGAAAGACATTGTGACTTTCTCCTTGCTCTCTTTCAGACCACTTGCTCTGAGGGAAACTAGTTGCCATATTGTAAGGACACTCAAGCAGCTCTGTGGTCTATGTGGCAAGTAACTAAGGCCTCCTGCCAACAGCCATGAACTTGCCAACCAGGTGAAAAGTCTTAAAAGTGAACCTTCCAGCCCCAGTTAAGCCTTCAGATGACTGTAACTGACTTCAACCTCACGAGAGACCCCCCAAGCCAGAATGACCCTGCTAAGTTGTTCCTGTATTCCTGACCCACAGAAACTGTATGACATAATAAATGTTCATTGTTTTCTTTTTTTTTTTTAACCATCTTTATTGGGGTATAATTGCTTTACAATGGTGTGTTAGTTTCTGCTTTATAACAAAGTGAATCAGCTATACATATACATATGTTCCCATATGTCTTCCCTCTTGTGTTCATTGTTTTCTAAGCTGCCAAGATTTGGGATAATTTGTTATGCAGCCATAGACAACTAATACGCCACAGTCGTCACTGAGAACTGCCTACGTTAGCTGACTGCTCTTTAGCTTGTGTCAGAGCAGAAGGACGCTTTCAGGTGAGAGTTTGCTGATCCCCTAACGCTTTGAGTGACAGAACAATTTGCAGAGCTGTGGTCACTTGGCCACTGCTGCTACCTGATTTTGAGGGTCCCCTGACCTCAAGTGTTCTGACTCCAACCTGACCATCTAGTCACATCTCCCAGAAGCTTCTCATGCACCCCACATTCTAGCCACATCAAATGATTAAAACTGTGACTCATTATACATGTGTAATTATTATTAATTCGTATTAATAACATTACCACTCATGGCATACTCACAGTGTGCTTTGCCCATTCTCACTTAATTCCCTGCATAGTCCTACGAAGCATGTACTAGAATTAATTCCCTTTTCCTCAGATCGGGAAACCACTTTTCAAAAGGTTACAGAGCTAAGGGCCGAGCTAGAATTTGAACACAGCATGTCTGACTTCTGGGTCTGGGCCTCTCAGATACTTTGCCCTTTTTATTGCTTCTCTGTCTTTGCTCACACTATTTCCTCTTCCAGGCGTTCCCTTCCTCCTTCTCCAGTAGTTGACACTTATATTTCATGACCCAGCTCAAATATCACCTCCCCGCTGACACCCTCCCTGACATTCTTAGCTGGTAACACACATTTATTGAAGACCCGTTCAGCGACAGTCACTGTTCCACCGTTGAGATGCAGTAGTAAAAATAAACCACACAAAAACCAAAAGAACAACAAAGTTCCTGCATTTAGGAAGATAACATTCTGGTGGAAGAAAATGAACTCATGGACTCAAACTCATAAATAAGATCATTTTAGAAATAGAGCCCAATACTGGGCTGATGGGATTTGGGGGGAATGAAGGAAAGGGAGAATTGAGAATAACACCTCAGTACTTAAGTGCCTGACTTAGGTAACTAGTATCATCTCTGGGGGTGGGGAAGACTTGAAGAAAATCAGGCGTGTGTGTGTGTGTGTGTGTGTGTGTGTGTGTGTGTGCGTGTGTGGTGAGGGATATGAAGCAGGAACTCAATAGCTCTCTTATAAATGTGTTAAGTCTTAGATTCTTATAGCCATCCAGGTTTCTAATGGGCAGTTGTCTTCTGGGTCTGGAGTTGTACAGATGTGGAGTCCATCAGTGTACAGATGGTAATTAAAACCATGGCAGTGGATGAGATTAAGAAGAGAGAAACACAAGAGGGCTCAGGACTAGTCTTTTCTTTGCTCAAGTTAGTTTCCCCCTCCTTCTAACTCCATCACGCCTTATTTTGGTACTTGTTGAAATGGTTTGTTCCTCAGTGGACTGGGAGTGTCTTGGGGGCGGGCACCACGTCTTACCTCTGCATCGGCCGTGCTCAATGCAACGCCTGATCCGTGGTAGGTTCTCACTAACTGTTAACTGGTATCCTACTGTCATGTGATTGAGGAGCTACTGTCTTCCTGGAGCTCTAGGTTTGCCATGGTCAAGTTCATGCTTTCGGTCTTCCAGAATATAGCTACGCTCCAACCTTAAGGCAGTCAGGTATCTGATGCATCACTGCAGAAAAGACAAGTGGTCATCAACCTCACATGTGTGGCAGTCAGGAGGCGGGATGGCCAGAGCGATGAGCTCTGCCTTAGAGGGGCTGTAATTGAGTGATCCAGACAGGACAGATAGGGAGAGCTCAAGAAGAAATACCACTCAGGATGGTGAGAGAAAGCTGACCATTCTCTAAGAAAATTTAAATACGTGTAATGGAACTATGGTTCAGCAAATCACAAGGACTTGAACCGTACAAGAAAAAACGAGAGAAGGGGAACAAAATTTAGCAATGATGCTTATTTGAGGGGATATCAGAGTCTCAGGGAGAAACAAAAAAAAAAATGAGGGAGCAGGGATTCAATTGTGTTGAGCTGTTAAGTACCAGACGCTTATACATTTTCTATTAAATTTTTCTCTTCCGTGTTGTATGGAAAGATAGCAGAGGCTTGGCATCCAATGGCTAGCATTTGAACTCAGGTTTGTCTAGCTCTAGAAGCCACTAAGAAATGAAAGCTTGGGTGGCAACATAGTATAGCAGAAAGAGCGCTAGATTTGTAGATGGGGACTTGAGTTCTTTTGACCAATTGAAGATGCAGTCTTATAGCCTTCTGGTTTCCATTGTTGCTGATGGAAGGTCAGCTGAATGCCTGATTCCAGCTCCTATTTTTTAGGTAATCCATCTTTTTTGCCCCTCTAGCTGCTTTTAAGATTTTCTCTTCATCTTTGGTTTTCAGCAGTCTTTTAAAAGAAATGTGCCTAAGTGTGGACCTCTTTTTATTTATCCTGCTTGGGATTTGTATAAGGCTTCTTGAATTTGTGGTATGATGATGTCTTTGATCACTTTTGGAAAATTCTCAGCTGTTATCTCTTCAAATATTGCTCCTGACATTTTCCCTCTCTCTTCTCCCTGGGCTCTTAATAACACATGTGAGATCTCACTGTCTTTTACGTCTCTTGCCCTATCTTCTGTATTGCTATCCTTTTGTCTTTCCTACTGTTTTCTGGTAATTTCTTCTGACCTAATATAGTTCACCAATTTTTTCTTTAAACTAAAACTATCCTTTGAGTTGTTAATTTTAGTTATCATGTTTTTCATTTCTAACATATCTGTTTGGCTCTGTTTATAGAGTTCAGTTCTCTGCCAAAATTCTCAGTTTTATGTTTTACTTCTTTTATTTCCTAGAATGTGGTAAGCATAATTACTTTAATGCGAATATCTAGAGCTTATGTGGGTCTGTTTCTATTGTTTGTTGATTTTCCTGTTTTTCTTTTTTTTTAAAATACTGCTTTGTGTCCTTTATGCCTTAGTATTTTTTATTGTGTGTTGGGCATTGTTTTTGCAAAATTGCTTGCAGAATCAGTTTGAGACCTATAACTTTCCTTCTGAGAAGGTTTGTGTTTGCTTCTGCCAGGTTCCTGGGCCACCAACAATCAAGGATTACTTAAATCTAACTTCAGGGCTTTGGAATACCTAAAGCTGAGCTGTAGTCTCTGCAAGGGCCTGTCTACTTCTGGTTTGCACTTACTTGTAGAGAGCATCCCTTTGGAGTTCCAATCCAAGGCAAGTCCCAATCCTACTCTTGGTGGGCCTCAGATTCCCTCTCTGCTCCCTTTTCCCTTTGAGGCTGTCAGAAGTGCCACTCAGCCTCTCAGCCATCACTTGCAGAATTAGCAATTGCCCCCAGGTCTTAAAGCAGCTCGAAGAATGGGCTCACTGCTCTGGACGTCCTTCTTCCCTTGTATCCTGGGTGGTAATTCTGTATTATTTTGTTAGCTCTCTGATGTCTTTAAGCACGTTTTTTGTTTGTTTTGCTTTTTACTTTGAATAATCTTCAGTTTTATTAAAAACATAAACAAGTGTTTATAAACAACAACAACTTAAGCTGACAATATATTTCACTGGATTTACCCCTTTTCTTTCTCAAAAGATATTCTGGCAGACAAAATTCTTACAATGAAACCACTTCTAAAAAAAAGCACATATAGATTTTCCTTTCAGTTTATTCTACCTTTGCATGCTTTAGTGATAAATCCTCCCACCTGAGGCAAAGCAGTCACTATATAGGACTAATAGTAATAATAAAAAGTAATAATTTGTTTTGACATTTACCAAGAAGAGGGGCAGGGTAATCTTGTTACTGCCTTTGAGTCTATTAATAATCTTCCAATTTTAAATATGCCAGGGAAAGTGACAGACAGAGATTAGCCATATTTCTCTTCTTTATATATTACAAGAAAATTCATAAATTTCTTCCACTTGCTCATTTAAGAATTTGCTTGTTCTGCAACATTGCTAATTATCCTCAGTAGAATGGCAGGTGGTCTCAATGACCTAGCTTCCTATAACTGGTAATGGGAGTACACGCTTCCAGATTTTAGTTCCGGTCTCAGTTCTGTCACAAAGTACTTGTAGGACTGTGGGGCCGCTGGACTTTCCTTTCCTCATTAGTTAAAAGAAGACAATACGGGAATTCTCTGGTGGTCCATTGGTTAGGACTCCGAGCTTTCACTGCTGGGGGCCCAAGTTCAGTCCCTGGTCAGGGAACTAAGATCCTGCAAGTCGTGTGGTGTAGCCAAAAAAAAAAGAAAAGAAAAGAAAAGACAATAACAGTGGGCTTACTTGCCTCACAGATTACCGTGGAAGCAAAGGAGATAAGCTACATGGAAACATGGGACCCAATATAAATGAAAAGTGCTAAAGTCCATTTCTCCTTGATCCTCATCCTGAAATTTCCAGAGGCATCTGAAATCTTTGGGAAGATGAGCCCATGCTGACTCCAAGCCCGGGGTGATGGTGTCAAAGCAGTTTGCATCAGGCAGTCCCTTCTGTGACTTTCCAAGCATCAGGCCAGTTAATGGCACACAGTTCATTACAGCAGTCAAATCTTAAATCTGGATCATCAGATGAGTTTTTATTATACTTTTTCTCACTCCTTTAAAAAAAAATAATTGCATTTCAGGAATCATGCCTGGATCCTTTCTTTTCTTTCATTTTTATCCCTAATAACTTTCCATGAGCAGATCCACAGTGGGCAGTAGCAAGGAACTTAGTTAAGAGCAAGCCTCCAAACCTTGACCTCCCTCGGCCAGCCAGGCCTGCCACCCGCAGGGGCCCCTCTGTGTCTCACTCTTATTTTGGCCTTGGTGCACTGTGCAGAACCAGGGCTGACCCTGCCGATCTGTGGATGTGTGGCCAAGACAGGTCCCAGTGTCCTGCCGGGGCTGTGCGTGTGAGGGGAATCTGTGATGCAACGTGATG
>NW_020173979.1:2250050-2325622 GCF_003031525.2 Neophocaena asiaeorientalis asiaeorientalis | reverse complement strand
CCAGGCTGGGGCTCTAAGGGGTGTGATTAGATTACAGCTGGAGTTGCCTGTCTGGCAGAGATGGAAGACCTGGGTCTGTTGATTTCATATGCGGTGAAACCCACATTTACATACTGGCCAGTAGGCAGTGGCCCAACAAGTGCAGAGCCAGGAAGCTAATTCCACAGTGCTTCCCCATGCCTTTGCTTTTGAGCCTTTGTTCCTTTTCCTTCTCTGACTTTCTTTTTCTGGGCTCATGGGTCTCCCCAATGTTGAAACATCTGGGGAGAAATATTGTCAGCTACTGGGAAACTTGTCAACCTCAGCTTATGTTCCCCCTCCTCCTCTTACCTCCTCGTTGCCTTCTGTACGTAGGTAAGTCCTTTCAGAGGCAGGGTGCGATGTAGTTTGGTGCAAAGACCTTGGGCTTGGGTGTCAGATTCGGTAGGTCTGAATCTTTGCTTGGCCACTTCTAGCTGGCTAACCTTGGATGAATTATTTAAACTCTCTGAGGCTCAGTTTTCTCATCTGTCAAATGTTTGCTGTGAGATCCATCTCTTAGTTGTTGTGAGGGCTGCATTAAATAAAGTGTATCCTGTTTCTAATATAGTTTTTGGCACACTGTATGCATTTAACAAATAGCATTTCCTTTCATTCTCTCGTTAGTTTGGGGTTCATTTCTGTTAAATATCTAAGGAAAACCTTTTATTAGGAGGAGGAAGAGATTCAGATATAGTTAGAATGCACTGTAGTTATGATCTCAAATGTCATCTTTGACGTCAGTCTTCTGGGGTCTGTTACCAAGGTTCTGTGGCAGATGAGTAGTATCTGGACCAAGGTGGAGGCCAACTGGACCAGGAAGGAACTCCATCTGGAGCCTCATGGATTCACCCAGGGTAGAAGAGGGAGCTGAGTGTTGACCTCTGTTTAGGGGCCTCCGGGCCTTCCACATGCTCACTGTGGAGCTCTGTCCCTCTCTCTGATTCTTTCTGTGGGTACCCTTTTTGGGGCAGGAATCTCAAGAGTGGAAATGGATTATCCCTCCCCAAGTCAGATATTGGTACATTTTTTTAAAGTTAATACCCTAATGTAGAGTTTCCTAAGCATCAGTTGTTTGCCACAACTAGGCAAATATTATTTTTATTTAATATTTTAATTTACTTTTTTTCGAATATTTTAATTTGACTCTTTTATATTTTTTAACTTGAAAACTTTTTTCAGCCTTAACCAAAGCAATCATATCCAAGAAATCATGGGTTTCTTTAATGCACAGGCGATTGTCAGGCCCAATGCTTCTTCTTTAGAAAAGAAACTGGGGAGAAGCCCATGGCATGATGAGTTCATGCAATAGAAGAAAAAAAGTTATAGTCTTACTAAGCAACAAAAAGCCAGGAAAGGCGGTCCAGTGGTTAAGACTTCGTGCTTCCAAGGTGGGGGGCGCGGGTTCGATCCCTGGTTGGAGAACAAAGATCCTATATGCTGCGTGGCGTGGCCAAAAAATTTTAAAAAGTTTAAAAAGCCAGGAAAATATTTAGGTGTGTGGCTTTGTTATCTTTTTACATGTATATTTTACATAACTGAGACCACATAATATGCAATTTTTCCACTTAGTATAAAATTATAAGCATTTCCCCATGTCATCAAATACTCTTTTCGAATTTGATCTTGGTGGCTGAGCTTCCTGTGGTGGCCCTGGTGACCTCTCAGCCTCACGGCCCCCTCTTTCGACAGGGTCTCCATCTCCCGTGGGCCTGGGGGCTCTGAGGTGGGCAAACCTCCCATCTATTCCATTTGCCACCTTGAGTTGGGGGATCAGACACTCATACAGCTCAGGGTTTGCTCTTCACTGAGACATTTGTGGCTGGTCTTTATGATTATATTACGGAGAGAGAACACAGTGACTTCCTTCTGCAGTGACTGTATGAAAGTCTGTGTGATAAAGCGACATGAAACTCCAAACAGAAATAGCATTATTCATAATAAGTTGGATTCTCCAATCGAGAGAATCAGAGAACAGCCTCTCAGAATCCCATCAGGAAGAGTCTAGTTCGCTGCCACCCCTGGTTTGTGCAGAGATGACAAATGATTCCATTTCCTATTCTTTCTGGTTTACTCTACTCACGAAGGACGTGTCTCTGAGGCCCAGCTGCCACCCTTGTTTCTGAGCCCCTCTGTGGCCTCCCCCATCAGCGTCCATCCACCGCGGCCCAGCCTGAGCCGACTCCAGGGTCGCCGGGCTCAGTTTGCAGCCGAGTCTGAGCAGGAGAGTGCCTCAGGACCATCAGAAGGGATGAGTGTGCAGGGCCCTTCAGAAACACAACTGGGAAGTCAGGACGAACCACAGAGAATGTGGGGGTGGACATGACTGGAGGCTGGGGATTGCTTGTCCATCAAGCAGAGAATCAAGGAGCACAGTGAACCGGGCAGGGGAGGCCCGAGCTGTTTACACCATCTCCACCAGGCCTAATTAAATGTGCTGCTTGAACAGAATGGCTGAGAACAGCAAGCCCAGCAGCTTCTCCCAGACGGACGGTGGTCTCCGCAGGAGCAGAGGTGGCATCATTTGGAACCTCAGTGGCAACCACTCAGGGCAGCCAGCGTGTCAGAACTGAGCTCCAGAGCCTGTGGTTGGCGGCCACAGACCGACCACCTTGGCACTCAGGACCAGAATGTGGGAGGGACATGGGAGAGGCTCCGACCTCCCAGATTGGAGGACCATAATGACACCAGTGATGGTAATAATACCCAGAAGTTTAAAAAAAAAAAAAAAACAACTACAAATCTAGATGATTCCTTGTATATCATCACATGTCTCAACTAAGACTGGGAGACCAGGTTCTCATTGCTGCAAGCTCAGAATTTTCATGCTGCTTCTAGAAAAATCATCTCTTCCCAGACAGAGTAGCGATTAGAGGTGTTTTTCATCAGGTCTCTGTCTTCCAGTTGCTCCCCGCCCCCCCCACCAACCCCCAGCTTTACGCTGGCTTACCCTCTCAGCCCGGGCCACCCAGGGGCAGTGGGCTGCTGAAGGGGGCAGACCCCACAGCTGCTCCCTCCAAATTCTCCGGGATTCCAGGCCGGGCGCTGGGTGATTACACTGCTGTTATCTGGGATTAGCTATTTTCACTCCCTGTATTTATATCATGGAAGCTGCGGCGTGATGCTGCCAGATGCCAACATAGGCAAACTGCGCCTTCCTCGTGGACCCACCTGCTGTTCTGCTCACAGCCGGCAAGGTGGCAGTTGGTGGGGACCAGACCTGCCAAGCCCTCCGCCCCCTTCCCCAAATGTTTAGAGATGTGAACTGAGACACACAGAGAGGCTGGGCTCTGGGGTAGTGGCAAAGGCTGGACCCAGGCTCCGGGAGGCGTGGGTGGGGACGCTGGCAGTGTTCCCTGCAGAAGACGCCTGTCAGTGTCCTAATCCCCTGAAGTCTTCGAGTCTAGGAAGCCGCTTGCCTGCCCCCCACCCCTGTTCCACTCCCACCCATGTGTACTCCCCTGCTCGCACGTGAGGAGTGCTGAAGGGCCCTCGTTTTAGGCGGTCCGGAAAAGCGCCAAGTGCCCGAGAGTCCCAAACTTAAGTGCAGGGGGATTAAAAGGCCCTGCTCTATTTAGCTTGGTCCATCTTTGTTTCCACCCCTCTTTCCGCCCCCTCTGCCTTGGAGGAGGTGGGGAGATCCTGGCTTGCCAGATCTTCTTTCAGGAAATGGAGAGATTTTTCAAAAGTATGTTATATCTCATGAGGATTGGGCTGGATGACCTCATCAGGTGACTTAAAAATGCAGTCTATCATTTAGCAAGTGGGATTTGCTCCCGGCCCCGCGGCGTGGTGAAGGGGCTTCTTCCACCACCCAGGGAATGTTGCTTGCAGACTCATGCCTTCTCCTGGGTGAAAGGGGACAATGCCACGCCTTGGCTGCCCACTTTGGGTGCTTTCAGACCGGGTCAGGAAGATGCTCCGGATAGAGCCTGGTGGAATTCTGCCCCCCTGCGGTTTACCTGGGGTGGGTGAGGGAAAACAATATATTCACCATGGCCTCCCATATACCCCTAGTGGGGCTCCCCTTCTGTCTGTGCTTCTTTGCCCAGGCCTGCCTCTAGGGGTGGGGAATCTCCAGGATAATAATGAATTATCCCTTCCAGGTATGCATTAAAACATTAAAAAAATTAATACCCTAATGTAGAGTTTCCTAAACCCCACTGTTTGCCATAACCTGGTAAGATAAATCACGTATAAGTAAAGGTATATAAATAAAGATAAACATAGTGAGTAAATAATATATTTATTGAAATACTATTTTTATTGAAATGGACCTACATTTTTTTTTACTTGAAAACTTATTTTAACCTTGCCCCAAGTAATAATGTCCCAAAGATCATGGGTTTGAGACCCTAGTTGTATTTTGTCATATACTTTAAAGTCAATACTTATTAATTTTTTAAAAATCCAGGTACTAATCAATCATGCATTGGAAAAATTCTGGCCTAACTCAGAGAAAGATGGGAAAATGTGGGAAATTCATGGAACCATGCTGCGCTGGCATATGGGGTGGACGTACCTGGATGGGGGCTTATTGGTGGGTGTGGGCCGATGGGGAAGCTGAGGTGGGTGTTGGCAAAGGAGAAATTTCTTTTTTTAAAAAAAATTATCAAACTTTAATTGATAGATTTATCTTACAGGATAAACAATAAGACAGCCGTCAAGGTTACACTTATAAAAAGAAAATCCAGCAGTGCAAATCTAATAGACTAAATACTTTCATCTTTTCCCAAACAGGCATTTGATCAAAAACAAAAACTAGAACAGCGTGTACCCCACAAGGAAATCATGATACTTACATATAAAGGAGAAACTTCTTGATTGACAGGAGAAGATAGCACAGCATTTTATCTGGGGAATATTCATTCCTTGGGGTGAAAGGAGAGATACAATGAAAGCTCCAATCCACTCACACAAAGACTCTGTCTCTGATGCGCGTATCTTAACCTGGAACGGTGATTTCCCAGCTCAGCTTTATGGGACCAGAGATCGTCTGGGGAGCAAGATGAACAGAAGCAAAGGAGAAGGTAGCATCAAGGCCTGGGGCTGAGGAGTTCCAAGCAGAGTAAAGGAAAATGCAATCCAGCCATTACTCTAACCCTCCCACTTCAGGGTCGCTTTGACATGGGAAGGCGCCCAGACACCTTGGAGGTACCTCTGGAAGGAGGTGGGTGGGTGGGTATAGGCTTCCCTCCCCTGTCTTATGCCCTCCCCTATTATACAGAAGAACTATAAGCTCATTGCTGTTATTTTGGGAAACAGAGAAGCAGAAGAAGAAATAATTGCACCGATTGAAAAAAAGCACTGCTGATCTTGAGGTGTGGTGTTTTCCTTTCATTTTCTATATGTATTTTTTACATAGCTGAAGACACATTGTATTTCTGATCTGATTATTCCACTTAGTATAAAATCATAAGCATTTTCCCATGCCATGGAATACTGTTTACAAATTTAATCTTGGTAGCTAAGTTTCTTGTTTGTGTGCATTAAGGGTTTCTCCCTTCCTTCCTTCCTTCTTTCCTCCCTCCCTCCCTCCCTTTCTCTCTCCCTCTTTCTTTCTTTCTTTCTTTCTTTCTTTCTTTCTTTCTTTCTTTCTTTCTTTCTTTCTTTCTTTCTTTCTTTCTTCCTTCCTTCCTTCCTTCCTTCACTTCTTTCTTTCTTTCTTTTCCTTTCTTTCTAGAACTATTATAAATAACGCTGCAATTAATATCTTTGGTCATACAGCAACATTTCTAGTTATTTTCTAAGAATAGATTCCCAGAAGTGGTACCACTGTAGAGAGGTGGGTGTAGAATGTAGAAAACTATTTTGTGTAAATAAGAAGCAAATATAAGCATCTATATTTATACGTGCATAAAGAAATTATTGAAGAATCCACAAGAAACCAATGACAGTAGTTACCTGGGGGCTGAGGGCGGGATGGGATCTGGCTATGTGAACTTAGAATCAAGGGAGACTTGGGAATTCCCTGACTGTCCAGTGGTTAGGACTCTGCGGTTTCACAGCTGAGGGCCTAGGTTAATCCCTGCTTGGAGGAACTAAGATCCCACAAGCTATGAGGCACGGCAAACAAACAAACAAACAATCAACCCCCCGCAAAAAAAACCCAAAAACCAAAAACCAAACCAAAACAAGAAACACAACAGAATCAAGGGAGACTTCTTGTAATATACATTTTTGCATATTTTGAGTTTTGAAGCATGTGTGTATGTATTACCTATACAACTTAATTAAGGACAAACTTTCCTTTGTGCTTGATTGTAGAACTGAATGAAGCAGGGAGTCCCTCTGTAACTGGGTTTTGTGTTTTCCTGTCACATCCAGTGCCAGGAGTTCACAGTCAACACTTGAGTAAGACAGGCTGGATTCTCAGTAGCTGGGCTGTGGGTCAGGAAGGCAGCTCTGCTCCCCTACATCATCTGGGGCCTCAGACTCCTTCTGTCTTGTTGGTCATCATGTCCATGAACCAACCTGTGTGATGGGGGAAAGAGAAAAGATGTGGAGGGTAGGCAGTTTTCTTTTGAGGAAGTGATGTGGAAGTCACACACATCCCATCTTCTCAAGTCATTGTAAGCACTGGGTCAGGGGCCACCCCTGGCTGCAAAGGAGGTTGGGAAATGTAGTCTTTACCTGGGCAGCCAGGGTCGGGTGGGTGTTCTATGATTAAAAGGAAGATGGGGGAAAATGAGACTGGTGGACAATTAGTAGCTTTGGCCACAGGGGCTTTTATTAAAAAAGGATGGCTAGAAATTATTGGCCATACAGGATTATTTTGCAGTCTTTTATTTTATCCAAACCCATAAAACTCTGTTTCTGTGGGAGCAATGAAAAGGACTGGGGGATTCCCTGGTGGCGCAGTGGTTGAGAGTCCGCCTGCCGATGCAGAGGACACGGGTTCGTGCCCCGGTCCGGGAAGATCCCACATGCCGCAGAGCGGCTGTGCCTGTGAGCCATGGCCGTTGAGCCTGCGCGTCCGGAGCCTGTGCTCCGCGATAGGAGAGGCCAAAACAGTGAGAGGCCGCGTACCACAAAAAAAAAAAAAAAAAAAAAAAAAAAAAAGGAGGGGAGACTGAACCAAAAAAAAAAAAAAAAAAAAAAAAAAGAAAAGGACTGGGTAGTAATGGTTTATTATAATGATATATCTCCGTTTTCTTATAATTAACCCTCAATGAAATACTTTCTCTCAGATGACCGATAAGTCATAATAGCCAATTATTCAATTTGGCAGTTTTGTCAGATGATATACTTTTCACATACTTTGCTGGGTGCTGGGTGGGTGGGTTATGAAAGAAGCAGAGACACAGTCCCTGCCGCCTAGAAGAAACGAGATGCCATTCATGTGAAACAGGAGGAGTGAGAAGGGATCTCCCATTTATTTACCATCTGCGAATACATTGTGTCCTTGTTGTGGACTAAGTAGGGATTATTAACACAGAAGAAACTGAGGCCAGAGAAGGGAAAGAACTCACTCAAGGTCATCCAGCTTGGAAATGGCAGAACAAGGTCAAATCATGTCTAGACTTCAAAGTCAGTGCACTTAAGACAATTTTTAAAGTTTTGTCAAAATTATCTTGCCCTCCCCCCTCCGTCCAGGCCACTCAACTAATGCTGACCCCCTTCTCCCAGAAAGAATATCTTTCAACCCAGTTAACTATTTATTCTGGCATTGCTTCCATGTTTCTAAATAGTATGTATATTAAGCTATCTCTTGATTCATTAATTTGATGCATGGCAGATGAAGATTTTAGCTCACTTATACCTTCTCTTTCCCTTTCCCTACAATATAATTATCTAAATATTTTATAAAATCCTTATTCAGTATTTACATTTTATGACTTTGTAAGCATTGTTCACTATTGTATCTGATAGTCTACTGTGATTAAATTTCCTTTCTTGTACAATATTTTTGTTTGCTAACTTTTCTTTGAATATTAGACCAATCATGTCTTGCCCTTCAACAGACCTGTAAACCTCCCCACATAATTTTTTACATGGTCAAACCTATTAGGGAATTCATCAGCTCAGTATTTTTCTCAAAGCCTTCCCTCCTCCTGCTTGTTAAACTTTCTGCACAGCTGTTGGTTGTCTTGGTATTTCCCTTCCCTCCTTCCTGGGATATCTGTTTGCCTTTCTTCCTGGATGTCTGTTTGCCTTTCTTTTGTGTTGGTTCCTTTCCCCCTTGATCCTTTGCCTCCCTCGTTTTCTTGGAGAATATCCTTCAGTAGTTTTCTCAGAAAGGGTTTACAAGAGGTGAATTCTTCAGATCTTCAGATCTCTTCAGATCTTCAGATCTCTCATACTTAAAATGTCTTAATTTTAATCTTTTCACTTATAGTCTGGCAGGATACAGAGGTTGAAATTCATTCAAATCTTCCTAAGATTTTGAAGTCATTCTCCATTTTTCTCTAGCTGTTGAGAAGTTGGTTACCATTTCATTTCTTGATCTTTTTGTAAGTGACTTGGTTTTTTTCTCTGTAGGTGCTGTCAGCATCTTTTATTTATCCTTGCTGTTCTGCAGTTTCAGAATGATATTCCTTCATAAGATTATTTTCTCATTTATTGTGCTGGGAACTTTGAGGGCTTTTAAAATCTGGAGACTTATATCCTACAATTTTTGTGAATTTTCTTTATTCTTTTATGATAATTTTAATTTCACCATTTTATCTGCCCTCATTTTCTAGAATGCCTATAACTTGGATTTCATGTTAGGCTTCCTGAATTGATTCTATAATTAAAAAAAAAAGTTAAAAAAATTTTTTTGGAAGCAAGCCACCTAAACATTCATCAACAGAGAAATGGATAAAGAAGATGTGGTACATATATACGATGGAATATTACTCAGCCATAAAAAGGAACGAAATAGTGCCATTTGCAGAGACGTGGATAGATCTAGAGACTGTCATACAAAGTGAAGTGAGTCAGAAAGAGAAAAACAAATATCATATAATACCACTTATATGTGGAATCTAGAAAAATGGTACAGATGAACCTATCTGCAAAGCAGAAATAGAGTCACAGATGTAGAGAACAAACTTATGGTTACCAAGGAGAGATGGAGGGTGGGACAAATTGGGAGATTGGGATTGACATATATACACTGCTATGTATAAAACATAACTAATGAGAACCTACTGTATAGCGTAGGGAAGTCTACTCAGGGATCTGTAGTGACCTAAAAGGGAAGGAAATCTAAAAAAGAGTGGATATATGTATACATATAACTGATTCACTTTGCTGTACAGCAGAAACTAACACAACATTGTAAAGCAACTATACTCCAATAAAAAAAATATATATATAATTTCTTTTTAACCTTTTCTCACCTTTTGTCCTCTCTTTGACTTTTTATTGGGGGAGGATATTTCAGGGGGACACAGAATTTAATCTTCTAATCCTTTTATTGAAAGGTTTATTTCAGCTATAATTAAACAAAAAATTTTATTCTAAGAATTTCTTGTTCTTTGGCTTCTCTACTCATGCTCTTGCTTCATGGGAGCAATTTCTTTCTTCTCTTATCATGCAGGGCATATTAATTATAAATATTTGAAGTTTTCTTCTGAGCCCTGCATTATCTCTGCTCTGAGTTTCTTTATTGTCTTTGTATGTTTTTGTCTCTGTCTTTCATGGTCAAGATGATCTTCAAGATTCTGGTGATTCTTGTCTCCCAGTTCAAATTTAAATCAGAAAAAGCTGATCAGAAGTTCTGTGTACTCTTTTTTAAAAAATTGAGATATAATTCACATATTACAAAATTTATCCCTTTAAAGTACGCAGTTCAGTTGCTTGTAGTATATCTACAAGGTTGTACAACTAACACCTCTCTCTAATTCCAGAATATTTTCATCACCCCAAAGAGAAGCCCTGTACCCATTAGCAGTCACTTTCCACTCCACCCTCCTCAGCCTCTGGCAACCACTAATATACTCTCTGTCTCTCTAGATTTGCCTAGTCTGGGCATTTTATATAAATAGACTCATACAATATGTAACCTTTTGTGTCTGGCTTCTTTCACTTAGTACAATGTTTTCAAGTTTCATCTCTGTTGCAGCATGAATCAGTACTTCATTTTTTGATAAGCTGAATAATATTCCATTGTATGGATATATGACATCTTGTTTATCTATTCATCAGTTGATGGACTCTGTGTACTCTTTAAAGAGATTATTTTTTTTTCTATTTTCATTCCCTGTTCAGCCTCTATCTAATGTGAGAACTTGAGACTTCCTACTCCTGAACCTTTGTGGGGTTCTGTAGAGCAAATTGTAGGTCCCTCCAGCCAATCGTGCAGATCCTTGAGTTTGCCTTGCTTCCTCTCTGCTGGGTCATTTACATTTCTCTATGTACTTGAGCTTTTCTACATTGGGATTAGTCTTACAGTTGTCTCCTGTTTCATTGAAAATGAAGTTTGTTCATGTTTCTTCTTTTTTGTCCTTGTGTGATTCCTAAGAAGAAAATCTTATCCCACCATCTTGAAACTGGGAGTCCACCCATGGCTGTGCAGCCATGTGGGGACTTCCTTGGCGGTCCAGTGGTTAGGAATTCAAGCTTCCAATGCAGGGGGTGTGAGTTTAATCCCTGGTCGGGGAACTAAAATCTCACATGCCACCTGATACAGCCAAAAAAAAAAAAAAAAAAAAATGTGGATCAGGTGGTAAGTGCTGGTCATTCATGTAATCAATTCATTCAACAAATACCCACAATCACCTGCTATCTCTGGGCACTGTGCTAGCTCCTGGGGAATCGAAATAATAAGAGAGATGCATCCCTACCTGCAAGGAACTCACGCATTAGGGAAAGATCTAGATCAGTAACCAGACAATTGCAATGCAGTGGTAAGTCTAAATTGGTAAGGGCAGAGAATGAGTGCACAGAGGGAGACGCAACTAGCCCAGACTTGGAATAAAGCTTTAACTTTCCAGGACACTTTCACGCATTCAAAAGAATCTGATGAGACAACAACCCTGCACTGTGTCCTTCCTGCTGTCCGGTAACATCTTCCTTTGGCATGGAGACGGCTCCCTGAGTGGTCCCAGCTCCCTGCAGCCTCTGGGAGATAATGATGCATCTTAACACACCGACTCTGCTTCTGTGGGAAGTTGGCCCAGAGCCTTGTTCTCTCCTGGATGCAGTGTGGACACGATGCAGAGATCAACGCTGATGGAGGAGGGCTCCAGGCAGGTCTGGCCCACGTG
Source organism: Neophocaena asiaeorientalis asiaeorientalis (assembly GCF_003031525.2). Lineage (NCBI taxonomy): Eukaryota > Metazoa > Chordata > Mammalia > Artiodactyla > Phocoenidae > Neophocaena > Neophocaena asiaeorientalis. The sequence goes on along the minus strand of NW_020173979.1, from coordinate 2,314,409 downwards.
CTACGTGGTCCTCTGGACAGAAATGTGTTCTGACCCCAGTCCTGTTTGCCCGGATTACTCTCAGTGCCTGAGTGTGCTAGAAAAGGAGGGTTACTACACAGAAGCCCCTAGAACAGAAACCAGGACAAAGACCTCACTCCGAGGAAGCTGTGGCTGTCAGGGAGAATGAGTTGGGGGCTGAAGCTGAGAAATCGCCAAGTGTCATGAACTGAGATTCATCACATCACAAAGTGCTCCAAACACAACTGTCCTTTTTATTTTCAATATTATGCTTCCCATGTCTTTTCTCCTTCCATTCTGTCAATGTAAGACAAAAGGGGATCACCTTTGCATTAATATTAGCTGAGGTCAGGGAAGTGGCAGGGTCCAGCTGGACGCCTGCATCCTGTTCTGGGCTTCTGGGGACAGGGATGCTGAGTAGTGAGGGGGCCCTGGAAGGGGCACGAAGGGCAGGGCTCCTCCTCGGCTTGGAAGCACTGCTGGGAGCGAGAGACTGGCTTTATTCAGTCTCTCTTCCAGGGCAGAAATAGACCTGGGGGAGGATGTATGTCGTGGGAGCCAGATTTAGCCAAATATATTAGGAAGACATTTCTAATCATGAATGTCTTCATGAAAGAACAAGCCCCTCATGGAGCAAGGATGATTCCTTTGCAGTTTAAGCAGCTGGAAGTTGTTGTAGGGATGTCAGACCAGGTCACTTTGGTCCTTGCAAGTCTTGACTCTATAATCTCAATAATAGTTAAACAACAACTACTATCTATTGAGTGAGACCATGTACTGCTTTACATGGAGGAACTTACTTAATTCTCACAACAACCCTCTGAGGTAGGTGGTGTTATTATTAGTTTTATAAATTAATTTAATTTATTTATTTTGGCTGTGTTGGGTCTTTGTTCCTGCACACAGGCTTTCTCTAGTTGTGGAGAGTGGGGGCCACTCTTTTTTCTCTGCTTCCATGTCCTGGCTACTGTAAATATTGCTGCAATGAACATTGTGGTACCTGACTCTTTTTGAATTATGGTTTTCTCACGGTATATGCCCAGTAGTGGGATTGCTGGGTCTTATGGTAGTTCTATTTTTAGTTTTTTAAGGAACCTCCATACTGTTCTGGGGCTACTCTTCATTGAGGTGTGCGGGCTTCTCATTGCGGTGGCTTCTCTTGTTGTGGAGCACGGGCTCTAGGCGCGCAGGTGCCCTTCAGTAGTTGCAGCATGCGGGCTCAGTAGTTGTGGCTCATGGGCTCTAGAGCGCAGGTTCAGTAGTTGTGGCACACGGGCTTAGTTGTTCCACAGCATGTGGGATCTTCCCGGACCAGGGATTGAACCTGTGCCCCCTGCATTGGCAGGCGGATTCTCAACCACTGTGCCACCAGGGAAGTCCCAGGTGTTATTATTATTATTGGCCCATTTTACAGATAAAGAGCCTGAGGTGCAGAGACGTTACTGTGAAGTTTTTGTTCTCTTTTCCATCTAAGCAGTCTGGCACAGTGGAAGGCATTATATTGTAGTGGTTGAGAGCTTGGGCTCCAGTGAGCTTGGACTCTGGAGTCTGTCACGCTTTCCCAGCTAAGGGGCTTTGGGAAGTTCCTTCCAGTCCTGGATTTCTCATCTGTGAAATAGACACAATAACAGTGCCTCCTTTGTGAGTACCTGGACATACAAATATTAGCTAAAAACCAACCCAGCCCAAATTACGTCTCATGAAAAGTTCTCTCTTTTAGCCCATTTGCAGATCGGCCAACACTGATTTCACAGGCTCTGCTCACCTGCGTTCTGGGGGTATATGGTTTGAATGCAACTCTTTGACCTTGGAGCTTTCCCACACAGGCAGTCGCTCAGGTTTTGTACTCTCACCCATTGATGCTGAGAGGCAGGAAAACCAGAGCAAGGGAACGGGAGACAAGCAAACGTGGAGACCAGGACCCACGAGCATCTTCTGAAGACGTTCCTGCCCCCTCCTGCCAGCCAAATGCTTTGCTTTGATCCCACCCAGCAGCAAGTGTCCAGGACCTTCTGGCATACAGATGTCATTTGTGTCGTCATTAGGATGAAGACAAGGGTCTCTCATGAAGCTTTGTGCCGCGCCCCCTTTTTTTTCTGGAATAAATATTTTTATTACTATAGTTGCTGTACAATATTATATAAGTTACAGGTATACAGTATAGTGACTCACAATTTTTAAAGGTTATACTCCATTTAGCTTTTTGCCCCTTGCTTGGTACTTAAGGCCAAGCTCAGGTCCTGCCCATCGTGGGGCCCTTCCGGTCTCCTCTGTCTGCCTTTCTGAGCAGTTCTGTGTGTGTGTGTGTGTGTGTGTGTGAAGCACAAGCTTCAGGAAGGGAGACCAACCCAGGTTCAAATCCTGACATGGCCACTAACAAATCATGCAACTTCAGCCTCCAGTTTTCATCTATAAAAAGTGGAAAGTAAATTCTACTGTCTCACGAAGTTGTCGAGTGCGTTACACGGGGTAATATACGTGATGTGCCCAGTGTAATGCTAGGTACCTAACACATGGGGACGCTTAATAAATGGCAAATCATTATTGAGACAAATCTGGTCTGCCCAAATTAGGGATTATTATTATGGACTAGTATCTCCTTCCACTTTCTTCCATTCTCCTCCCCTCACGTTGAAATCCTGCTTTTCTATAGTAAAGAGAGATAACCTAATAAACGTACATGTTCTTATTTTCTACTGTGTTTTAATGAATCCTGGACCAGTGCTTGCCCCACCCCTCCAGGGGAACAGTTTCTTAGTCACTCTCTGGAGAATATTTGTATCTTAACCCACAGGTGTGTCTGTACTGTGGACGACCCATGACTTCAGTGGGCACAAGCGTCAGGACTGTGTTATTACAGAATCCGTGTGTTTTCTACCACATTATGCCCCACCAAAGGCTGTCAACAGTCCTGAATATTAAAAAAGTGAATAAACAACACAAATGCAAAACAGACTACATGAAACCTCTAGTCCTCTCACCTCTGCAATTTAATTTTTAATTTATTCTTGTTTCCTTTTTTCCCCCTACAAGCATATATAATTTTTAGATGGCTGGAATAAAAATATAGAGAAAAATTGCATTCTTCTTTCCGCTTAGGGAATTGTCTCACATTCCTGTGTTATCTTCATCATTAGAATTTTAAATGCTCATTCGAGTAGACATATTATAATTTACCTAGCTATTGCAGTCATTTACGTCGCTTGTAATTTTTTATCACTCATAGATAAGTCTGCAAAGGTGCACACAGGTCCCCTCTCCCCATATTATTTTTGCTCCTTATCTGCCGAAACCCCTTTATATTTTCAGCTGGTGCCGTGTTTAGGCGGTGGAAAGCAGCACGTCTTTTCTTTGTCTCTAGAATTGCTCTCTCTGTGTTATGAGCAGCCTGATTCTGTTAGTCTGTGATTTGGTGATGGAGGCTGGAGAATTGAGGAGGGTGAACACCCCTGGGCAGGTTGAAATCTGAAGCTCAAGGTCGCCTTCAAGTGAGAACACATAGGAACTGCAGGGTTGGGAGCTGAGCCTGCGCCTTGGATGGAGTGGTGGTGAGTGTAGGGGTGGGAGGATGGGCAGAGTCCCGGGTGGGGACTTTGGTTTCACATGTAGGGTTGAGAGAGGAGCATTACGCGGACCTCTCACTGTTGCGGCCTCTCCTGTCGCCGAGCACAGGCTCCGGACGCGCAGGCTCAGAGGCCACGGCTCACGGGCCCAGCCGCTACCGTGGCACGTGGGATCTTCCCGGACCGGGGCTCGAACCCGCGTCCCCTGCATCGGCAGGCGGACTCTCAACCACTGCGCCACCGGGGAAGCCCTATCCTCTTCACTCTTGAGGAGACACTGATCTGGTTCAGAGATGGACCAGATGACAGTCACCAAGCTGGAGACTTTCTGGATTCAGTTTTCATTCCATTCAGCTTTATGGTTGATTTTCCTTCTAGGAGAAGGAGAAGGAGATAATAATGATGGTAATGAGTGTGGTCACCATTCATTAAATGTCTTCTATATGCCAATCTCTTTCTTAGGTGGTTTACGTACATCAGTGCTCCCTTTTTGTTTCTTTTAAATTTTATTGAAGTATGGTTGATTTATAATGCTGTATTAATTTCTGCTGTACAGCAAAATAATTCAGTTATACATGTATACACTCTTTTGCATGTTTGTTTCCATTATGGTTTATCACAGGATACTGAATATAGTTCCCTGTGTTATACAGTAGGACCTTGTTGTTTATCCATTCTATATAAAATAGTTTGCATCTGCTAACCCCAAACTCCCAATCCTTCCCTTCCCCATACTCCCCTCCCCCTTGGCAACCACAAGTCTGTTCTCTATGTCTGTGAGTCTGATCAACACTCACTTTTATAACAGTGTTCTTATAACTGCTATTTGACAAATGAGAAAATTGAGGCCCAGAGAGGTCAGGTCAGTTGCCCAAAGTCACCCAGCTGTCAGATGCAGGAGCCAGGTTCAAAGTCAAGCCTGTTGGGTTCTGAAGCCCCAACCATTTTACTACACAAGGTCCATCTGCTGCTGAGACTGTTAGGACAGTGTTGACTCGAGCCCAGTTTGGATCGGCAAATCCCCAGGTCATACATACCTGCTGCTTTCATAACCCCATGGGCCCTGCTGTTCACCCAGAGCTCCGCTTCACAGGCCCTGCTGTGTTGGGGGCAGGGGGCCTTACTAGCAGGATCTGAGCACCAAGCCCTCAGTACCCCGTGGATCTGTCCTTGTTCCTCAAAATCAGCCTTGGAAAATCAGATGGTGCCGGCCTCCGTGTAGCTTGGGGTGCCCGGGCCCTGTGCTCCGGGGCTGAGCCTGCCACCCTGCCCTGGAGGGAGGGTACCATGCAGCCAGGTCCTGCCAGCAGGGCCTCCTGCCTGTAGGGTGTGGGGAGTTAAGGAGGCTGGGCTAGTAGCAAGCCCTAAACTACCCTCCTCCTCCTTATCGATAAGGTTAAAAAATCAAGAAAGTGTAAAAAACGAAAAGGAAACAAGCAAACAAAAGTCTCCACAAATCCCAATTTCCAGGTAAGCCCTGTTAATTAAAAAAAAATCAATACATTCCAATGGCAAAAAAAAAACCTTCAAAAGCACAGAAAGGCTGAAAAGCGAAAGTACAAGCCTCTCCTTCCAAACATAGCATTCGTGAACTTTATTTTTTAGAATTAAGAAAATATCATTTCGGTAAATGTATGTTCTATCTTCTAGATGTCTCCCGAAGAAAGTCTGTAAGTACTGTGGAGTCAGCTGTCTAATTCTTCATGAGTTTAAGGCTATGGAAGAAAAATTTGTGAAAGCAAAGGAAGAAGAGAGAAAATTTTATCGAGGAAGGGTTGAATGTGAAAAGAGACTTCAAGAAAAGCTACAGTCTCTTAGCCAAGATTTTGAACGGTACAAAATTGACGATGAATCCAAAACGGAAAGGTTAGAACATGTTATTCCTTTCTGTCATTTATTTAGTTTGGAAGAAAAGTACAGAAAATAGGCTTGACTTTGTTTTTCTAGAATTTCTCTATATCAAGTATAATTTACACCTCAATACATTCGAGTTTGTTCATTAATTGTTACTGATTACTAAATATAATTCTTAAATATAACTGAGCATTCCTTTGAGGCATATATTTCTAGCTGAATAATTAGAAACCAATTCATCAGTAACTATAAGTTGAGATGGGTTTATTTTACTTTTCCACAGGTATATATCTTAATTTTATCATTAGGAAGATTTGTCTATTAGAAATCAGGTGAATTTTGGTAGTTTTGATACCTGATATTTGTTTTTAAATGTCCTTGAATGTTTAGATTTATAGAATAAGTTTTTCATGTTATGGAAAGGATGCCAAAGCATTAAAACTGGCACATGATTCTAAATCCCTGAAACTGGAATAAAATTAAAGATTGGGTTCCTAATGCCGTCAAGTTTAATCAGCAATTTCCTCTGCCTAAAGACACCTCACTGAGCTTATACGAACACTTTTACAAAAGAGTTTTTGCTGTTGTTTCATGGCTTTTCCTTTGAATAAATATTTCTCCCTTTAAAATATCGACAGCTGATGTTAGTAAGACATGAACGAATGAATAGAGTGAACATTGTGTCCTTGTAAAGTAGAAACTTTCTTAAGGATTCAGTACTTCCATTAAATTTTACTACAAATTTGAATAATTACATTAAATAGTGTAAATTCTCAGTTCTTTGCTAAGAAAGCTTGTTATATTTTCTGGAATTTCAAGTCTGAATAGTAAAGTATTTAATAATATTTGAGCGGAAAAATAAAAAGTTTAAAGTATTTAGTTTAAAATTTTAAATTTGGAGGGGTTTTGCCTGTCAGATTTTTTTGTTTGGTGTTTCCTTTACTTTCTTTAATGATATATTGTATTATATAAGTAATACATAAACATACGAAATAAAAGAAGTATATAGAAGAAAAGGCAAAACAAACAAACGAAAAAAACGACCAAAACAAACAAAAAAAACGTAGCCTTCAAACAGCTGCTTGGGATTCCTTCAAGAATTTTCTTTTGCGTAGACCAGCACACAAATAATACATATACTTATGTACACGTGTTTACAATTTACACAAATGAGGTTGCTCTACACCCATGTTCGGCACTTAGCTTTTTCTCATCTGACGTATGTTGGGGACTTTCCCGCATCAGCAGGGGCCACAGGCTTCATAAGGGCTGCTCAGGGCTAAGCCGTGTCTGCCGAGATCGTTTTAGGTTGCCCCCTAATGGCAGGCACTGAAATTTTGGTTGTTCTAGTGTTTTCTTAAGCACTCCCAGCCAGGGTTCCCCCGACCCTAACAGCGCACGCAGGCTTAAACTTACAGGGCGGGGCCAGAGGAGGGTCCTTGGTGGAACTTGCTCACCCAGCAGCAGCCTCTTGACCCAGCCCTGCCCGCCTGGGGTAGGCGGATGCGGGGAGATGCTGCCCCCTTGTGGCCTGGTGAGGGGGACCCTCTTGCTAACCAGGTGGGTCCCAGTAAGCCAGAATCCCACCCAAATCCTCCACCCAGAACCTCAGCTCATCAGCCCATTCTTGCTGTGAGGGAGGGAGGAGAATCTCTGGTCCTCACCCTAATGGTTCACCCTTGCCTGTGGCTGAATCAAACACCCAGCCTTGTAGCTATGGAAACTGGTTGGAACAAGTATGCTCGGCTGCTGCTGTGTGTTTGGGGTAATGTTTGACAGTGACTGGGCCCTGCCCTGTGCCTGCTCTGGGTGCTAAATGTAGGAGCTCGCTTGTGCTCACATGGAAAGAACACACTGGAGTCAGGTAAACCTGGATCTACCACTGATTTGCTGTCTATTTTTGCACTCACCCATCCACCCCATTCATCCACTCACCTACACACCCATCTAACCATCCAGCCATTCTTTCAATCATTCAAAATTATTTGTTGAGTGCCGACTTGTACACCTTGAGTGCTAAGCTCTGTGATTTTGGGTGAGTTACTTTGCCTCTCTGAACTTTTAGTTTCCACATCTGTAAATTGAACACAATGACATTTAAGTCACATGGAGTTGTTGAGAAGATTAAATGGAATAATGTAGGCGAAACACTTGGTACATGGTGTATACTCAGTAAATGATATTTAGTAGATCTGAGAATTAGAAAATGCCTCATCTGGAAGCTTACATTTTAGTGAGGGAGAACTGATGTAGGTACATAAAGCAGTCAGGGAATTTTAGCAAGCACAGAATATTGTAAGACCATTGTGCATGCTTGTGTGTGTGTGTGTGTGTGTTTGTGTGTGCATGCACGCACATGCACATGGTGTGTCACAGACTGTAGGTCTGTGGGCTGAAGCAATGCAAAGTGAGGGGTGGGCTGGTTTGGGCTTCTTGGAGAGACATTTCTTTGATCAGGGCTTGAAAGATCGAGATTGCTAGAGAGAAGATGAGGATGTGTGTCAGGAAGAAGGGGCCGCACAAGCAAAAGTACTTTCTCCCACAAAAGTCCCATGCCATGGTTTTACTTGCGTCTCCGGCCAAGGCACCTGCCAAAAAAAAAGAGAAAAAAACAGCGGTGGGCCCTGTCAAGACAACCTGTTTCCTGGGGGCAGTGAAGCAGCCAGCATATTCTGGAATCAAAATCAGTCACAGCCATTTTTACTGCCCTCATCAGTCAATTGATGGATAAATTCATGCAATGACATTGCTACAGTAGTCCCCTGTGAACCCAGATGGAATCTGTTAGATTGATTGCAGAGGGAATTTGCAGGGTTCCGATTTAGCCAATGATTTTTGAACACTGGCTATGTGCCAGGCCTCAAGCTGGATTCTTCACGTGCTATGAAGTCAGACTACTACATTCATTTTCAGAGGAAGAGACTGAGGGTCAGAGAGGATAAATGACTTGCGCAGGACCACACAAGTAGTAGATGTAGAGTCAAGATTCCAACCCAGGCCTCCTGATTCATTGGTTTTCCCCTCTATCTCCTCTGTCCTTGACCATATTCTTTCTTGGAGTTTAGCTCCAGTTACAAATTACTTCCCCATAATTGAGTGTTCCATGTTGGCCTGAGTCTCCCTCCCATCAGGGAGGACACAGTGGCTCCTCCCCATCCAGAGTGATTGGAGGGGACTCAGGAAAACCCCCAGGGGGCTTCCCGCTCTTTAAAAGTTAACCCTGAGTGCAAGCTCTGAATTTTAGTCCCAGAGTCTATAAAGCAACTGCACATACATCGTGGTAAGTCGTGATACCTGCGTGGGTCACAAGGATGTTTTTTTATTGTTTGTGGTGTCCACTTTCAATTTCTTCACTTTTCTTAGCAAATACATTTTTTTTGTTTTTTGCGGTACGCGGGCCTCTCACTGTTGTGGCCTCTCCCGTTGCGGAGCACAGGCTCCGGACGCGCAGGCTCAGCGGCCATGGCTCACGGGCCCAGCCGCTCCGCGGCATGTGGGATCTTCCCGGACCGGGGCACGAACCCGTGTCCCCTGCATCGGCAGGCGGACTCTCAACCACTGCGCCACCAGGGAGGCCAGCAAATACATTTTAAAATTAAGATAACTTGAATAAATCAAAGAAAATGAAAGGACTCCTAATTTCACCAGCCATTCTGACTCAGCATTTCCACATCTAAGAATTAGCCAGGTATGAACATCCCCGTCCCCCTACACCTTCCTGGGCCCGAGTGACTAAAGCTATAGGTATAGGGATGCTCTTGGTCGCTCTGTTTGTGTCTGCAAAGAAACTGGAAGCAATGTCCACCTACAGGGGACTAGTTTCAAAAATAATGAAATTCTGTGGCACCATTCATAAGAATACGGTAGCAATATGCTAACATGGAAAGACGTTCAAGACAGAGTAAATCAAAAAGATAGCTGCCGTGTGCATCTGGTTCCCATTTCATAAAAAAATACCCTACATAACTTCTGTTTTTATGTATAGAAACAATTATTTAGTTGAATATGCACCAAATTAATGGGGATGGGGGTGGTGGTGCATTTTCTGCATTTTTAACATTTCTCTAATTTTAAAATTCTGTGTCATGTGAGAGGCTGGCCTGCAATCTCTCCTGCCCCATGCAGACGGGCAGTCTCCATCGTGGGAGGTATGGGGACGAGGTCAGCAGGGACTCGGGGTGTATGGGCTCCACGGTGTTTGTTTGTCCTGACATCACAGGCTGTGTGAGTGGAAAAGCAGGACGTGGGGGCAGCAGCTGTGAGATGGGCAGTTGGCTGCACAGGACTGGGGGTCCTTCCCTTCTACCTGTCCTGGCAGACCACGGGCTAAGGTCACCTGCGTGAGGAGGCTCCCACATCTAGAAGGTATCTTATAGTCTATCAAGCTTGGTCCCTGCAACCTTTTCATACAGGGCTCAGTAACCCTGTGACACAGGAACTATTATCTCTATTTAACAAATGAGAAGATTAAGGCCCAGAGTGGGTAAGTAACTTGTCCAAAGCCACACAGCTATTGGTAGAGCCCAGCCTTGGACTGTGGGTTGTGTTTGTCCTGACATCACAGGCTGTGTGAGTGGAAAAGCAGGACGTGGGGGCAGCAGCTGTGAGATGGGCAGTTGGCTGCACAGGACTGGGGGTCCTTCCCTTCTACCTGTCCTGGCAGACCACGGGCTAAGGTCACCTGCGTGAGGAGGCTCCCACATCTAGAAGGTATCTTAAATTGGAAGGAGGCCTGACAGACTGAAGAGGCTGTACTTGACTGAGACTGAATCCCAGTGAGGCCAGAGATGAGTCAGGAGCATGGCTCTGCATCAGAATTGCAAAGTAGCGGCTCAAAGAGCTGCTTTGTTTGGTCTGCACGGTGTTTTTAAAAGCTTTGAGTTAGTTACCAACATTTGAAAATCAAATTTCATGTTAAATTTAGATTTCCAGCTTCTCTTGAAAAAAATCGGCGTCCTCATCCCTTTAAGGCAGCCCATCGGCGGGACGCTTCCTCCCTTAGTCTGGATGTGCTGTTTCCAGGGCACTGCAGTCCCCACCGCTCCTTCTTGTCTCCTACCCTTGGTCTGTTTCACTCACTGACTAAAGCATGAGCCATAGAAATAATAGTTAAGAGTATGAGCCAGAGTGGATTTGAATTTTACCTCCTGGCCGTGTGACTTGGACAAGTTAGCGAAACTGTTGGCTGCCTTCGTTTACAAACCTGTGAGATGAGAATGGTAATAGTACCTATCTCATAGGGCTGTTTGGGGAAGCTTAAGTGAGTTACTATATAAAAAGTGCCTGGTGCACTGAAAATTATATAAATAATTATATAATTATTATATATAATTATATATATATAATTATTTATATAACTATATGTAATTATATAAATAATTAACTATTATTATCATTGGTTTTGGCTGTAGGTATTTGCATTTTTAAACTGTTGCTCACAGTGACAAGTGCTCTTTTCTTGAACTACGAAGCTCTGTTTTCGATCTGGTCTCTTGTAAGAGTTTGCAGAGAGGGTTCTGAACTTGCCTGAGATGCTGGAAGAAGCAGAGCAAGGATAACCGGTGTGAACCTGGGCTGTCTCCGGCCCTGGCTCTGGGGGTTGTTGCTCCTGGCTGGGATCCCGGGCTGACCCGGGGAAGCACTGAACAGGCTGTCACTCAGTGTCCCCAACACCATGGCCTGTCAGGCTGAGCCCAGTTCCTTCTGCTCAGCACCAGACACCTCCAGACCCCGGAGTCAGGAGGCCACCGAAACAAAGGACTTTATCTCACTCCGGCTGTCCTGTGGCTCAGCAGGGCTGCTGGGCCCTGCTCTGGACAGCATAAAAAGTCAGGCTCAGATGACAGAGGCAGAATTTAGAGCCCTTTCGGATGGCAGCTGGGATTCAAGCTGTCAGCTGGAGGCAAGTGATCACAGTCGGGCCGGTGGGGACTCTGGTGCGTGCGAGAGGGCAGGGGTGATGCTGTGCAGAGCTTCAGCCACCCTGCGCCTCCTTCTATTTATAATTCCCCTTGATAATAGGGCCCATTCATCCCCTCTGCAGGCCACTAATTGCTCTGGAGCGGAGGGATGACAGCCTAATTATTAACTTCACAAAAATTAAAGTTGGGCCGTGTCAACAGGGTCCATTTGCTGTCACCCAGATGCAGTTCGTTGCCCTTCATTGTGGCAAAGGGCAGTTAGAAACAAACCGAAAACCCTGGCCTGGTTCCAGCTCCAGCAGACTTTTATTTTCTGGCCTCAAATTATCTTGGGGAGGTTCTTCTTCGAGGAGACAGAATGCCTCTTTCCTCTTGGCTGTAAGCTGCGGTCAGCCTGCCACTGCTTCTCTGACGGGAGCTGACATTTTTGTCCCTGGGAATATGGGATCTGAGGGTTAGAAGGGACCTTAGCGAGATTAAAAACTGGCAACCACTGGGCCCAGTTCAGCCCACGGATATGTTTTATTTGGCTAGCAGAATGTTTTAAAAACTTGAAAAAAATTGAGGTAAAATTCCTATTACGTAGAATTAACCATTTTAAAGCGCACAATTCAGTGGCATTTAGTACGTTCGCACTCTTGTACAATCATCACCACTATCGAGTTCCAAAACATTCTGATTGCCCCAAAAGGAAACTCTGGTCACTGCCCCCCTCGTCCTCCCCCTGGCCATCACCACCAATGCTTTTTATTTTTTTTAAATTGAAGTATGGTTGATTTACAATGTTGTGTTAATCTCTGCTGTATGGCAAAGTGACAGAGTTATACGTATCTATACATTCTCTTTCATATTCTTTTCCATTATGGTTTATCACAGGATATTGAATATAGTTCCCCGTGCTATAGTAGGACCTTGTTGTTTGTCCATTCTGTATATAATAGTTTGCAATCACCAATGCTTTTTGCCTGTTCGGGATATTTCATATAAACAGAATCATACGATAGGTGCCCTTTTGTGACTGACTGCTTTCACTTCGCATCATGTTTTCAAGGTTCCTCCACGCAGCAGCATGTGTAGGCAGACTCTCAACCACTGCGCCACCAGGGAAGCCCTTCATTCCTTTTTAAGGCTGAATAATTTTAGAAAGCTTCTGAATTCGCTTATAACAGCTGTATTGAGATGTAATCCATATACCTTCCAATTCACCTCTTGGAGCATACAGTTCCATGGCTGTCACAGTGGCGTGCATGAATCCAGAGGGATGCAACCATCACCGCAATGAAGTTAGTTTTCAACATTGCAAAGTCAGGAGGTTTCACAGAAAACCTTGAAAGACCAGAAGACCTGGTAACAACGGGGCCTCCCTCACAATACGAGGAGGGAGCCTGGCCTTCTAAATGGACTTGTGCTCACGTGTGGCCCCATGACTGGCCCTTCACTCATTTGCTAACTGCCTGGGTCTGGAGGCATGTGAGTGTGGATCCTAGCCCAAAGCCCTGCTTGAACAGGTGAAGAACCTGAGACCCAGCCAGGCTTCGCTGCTTGCTCAAGGTCATGTGGGACAGGCTGCAGGGAGAAAGCCTGTCTTCCCTCTCCCAGCCCAGGCTCCTTCCATTCCAAGGTGGATCTTGGCACAAGTGTCAAAGTTAATTATCAGAATCTCTGTCTTAAGAGAGGTGTGACCCTATGTCGGTGGCAGCCTTTGTGCTATGTTATTGATGAATGTGTCTGTTGGGGATGTCTGCCATTTATTCCTTTCTGTGGTAATTGTACCCCAGATTTCCTTTGGGTAAACGCCCCCAATAATCACATCGTTTGAATAGGGCGGCCTCTGACCACCTTTCCCAGGGGAGTGCTTGTGACTTCCCAGGCCTGACAGTCAGACTCTTGACCTCAGCGTTTGGATTAGGGTTGAGGAGATTTTGTTGGAGTTCCTGGGAAATAGAAGTGCTCTCCCAGTTAAGGGTCTGGAGACTTGAGAAGGTGAGATGTGGGCTGAGGCCTGCTGAGGGCATCTTGCCACTTCTAGGAAAACCCTGCCCTGAGATTTGAGCCACTACAAGGGAAAGAAGAACCAAGGAGATGGAGAAAAGAGATCTCTAAAGATAACATTTGAACAGCTTGATACAGCTGTGCCTGAAACCCTATTCTCTTCGGTTTTGTAACTTTGTAATTCTGTCCTCTTCCTTAAACTGGATTAAGTTGGGTTTCTGTCACTCACATTGAACTGCTCAATACTAAATATATAAAATGCTATTCACTCAAAAAACATTAAGACTCACTCTGTACCAGTATTTTCACATACATGATCTCATTCAGCCCTCAGACTAACACTGGGAGGTAGGTAGCTAAAATTATTTCTAGTTTATGGAGGACAGATGGGGGTTAGGGAGGTTGTTTGCCCAAGGATACCCAGCCTGTGAGTGGATGACCTGGGCTTTTGGTCTCAAGTTCAAGGCTAGTTCCTACACCACAGCTCCACCGTGCATCACAAGAGACGTTTTCAATTTTCCAAAGAGCGTAAACGTGTCTTCCATCTTGCCCTCTCCCCCTCCTCCCCATGATAAAGGTATTCCAGGATAACTGTGAAAAGGTTGGAATATATAGAAAAGTATATTAAAAATCCCACCACACACAAGTAACCCTCATTACCATTTAACATACTTCCAGATTTTTAGTGCAATTTTGTAACATGTGAATGTTTATGTAAAAAGAAGAAAGATCACCCAGTACATACAATTTTATATCTGCATTTATCCCTTAAAATGATGTCATAAGTATGTGGACTGTTCTCCGCGTGTTTTTCTCTGAGTTAGAGGAAAGAGTTCTCCAGGGCTCTGGGGTAGTTTTAGGGATGAGCTCTCCACTGGTCAGTTTAGAGCTGCGTGTGGCACCTCTGCTGGGGTGGCTTTTTCCCTGCCTGGGGCCTGGCAGACCACTGGGACTCCACCAAAGGGCTGACGTCCCCTGGTTTGTACTGGACTGGGCCCAGCAGACACCAGAACCCACAGGAGACCACCTGGTGATGAGGGAAGGCTTCCGTGTCTATTTCCTACACGGGCAGGGCGGGCTGTAATGGAGTTAGTGCAAATGTGAGTCCCATGTGGAGGTGGAGCGGGCTGTGCCGGAAACACTGGTTTTTGCTGTTGGTGTGACTGACAGATTATCTCCTGACCTAGAAGGCGGTGAGGCTTCTTCCCTTTGCCCACTTGATCAAAAAAGCTCTGTTTTCTCCATGGCCGCAAGGTGGCGCTATGGAATTGGAAACGAATTCGCCGCTCAGGCTGTGGGAGAAGAAATAAGGCAAAGACAGATCTTCAGAGAGAAGAAGGAAGCAAGAAGAAAATGTACAGCTACTAAGGGTTTGTGCACCATGCCGGGCGAGGAGGGTGAGCAGATCCCAGGAAAAAGTAGAAGTCAGCACGAATGGGATAATTAATGCTGTCACTGACACCTAACATGAGAGGTAGCGTGATGTAGAGGGAATTCCTGTGGGTTCTGGGGCCACACAGACTGGCTGTGGATCCAGGGTCAGGCACTTCCTAGTGGCGTGGTCAAGGCTAGCCGCTTTGTTTCTGAGCCTGAGTTTCCTCATCTGTAAAATGGGTGACCCTCGGGGTGTCGTTGGGGTAGGTACTGAGCTCTAAAAGGTTGGGCTGCAGGGCAGATGAGGAAAGGAGGCAGGGACTCTTGTCTGGATGGCTCCCACAGCCTGCTGGGAAGGTGCAGTGAGCTCAAGTCCTACACAGTGTTCCATCCTCAGGATTTTCACTGGGGGTTAGGGTCCTGTCATCTTTCACAATGTCTGTCCTGCTGCCAGGTACAGAGAAAGTGCCCAATACATTCTGTAATATTGAATCAGTCGAGCAAACGTATACTCTCGAACATGGTCACGGGTTTCAAGTTGTGAAAAGGACAGTCAATACTACAGGCCATCAGATAAGGGGTCCAGGAATGCTTCTTGGAGCAGATGAGGTATGAGTCAGGCCTTGAAAACAGGTGGGGATTGAATAGGGAGATGGGAATCCCAGCCTGCTGGGCTCAGGGAACAGCACGGGCAAGGCCAGGAGGTGGGAAAGGGGGAATGGATGTGGTGTAGGGACCCCCTTTGCTGGTGTTGGGAGAAGAGGGGGAGGTTGGAGCAGTGAGGAGGGAGGGGGGCCACGCGGGAAGCCCGGGGGCCCCAGCTGAAGCACTTGGACTCGTGCAGGCCACTGGGCATTCAGGTCCAAGATGCCCGTCCTTGGGGCAGCCACCAAATCAAACCCATCTTGGTTCTGGTCCCTCCCGCCTTGCCTAGCTGCAGAGGCTTGAGGTCTGGAGGAGCTGCTTCCTGTACGGCCACCTGCCAGGTCTGAAGGGTGCCAGTGCTGGAAGTGGGGTCTGGATGCCCAGGGTCTCTTGAGGTTCAAGGCCTACTGCTCTCTAAGGCCTCATCTGCGAGGAGAGGGGAGGGCCGGTGTGACAAGTTTGGAGGGACTGTTCTAGCCCAACACACTCTCTGTCCGCTCCTCTATCAGATGGCCTCATGGAATGGGAAAGATCACAACTGCCTCTCTCCTCTCGGGGTGTGTGGTGAGAAGCCAGGAAACCAGGCCGGGCAGCTGGCACTAGGTCTGTGTAAAACACAGAGCTTGGGAACTACGGCTGAGCCGGGATAGGGTTGCGTTTGTTAACAGGCAGCTCCCCAGACCCTGCCTATGGAGATGCTAATTCAGGGGCTTGCTGGAAGGACCTCAGTGCTGTTAATGCAAGTGGTCACTAACTGTACTTGGAACAAGAAGCAGGGACTTTGTGTGATTGTTGAAGGGAACCCACTCCACTGCCGGACGGCATGGGTCTCCTGAGAAGAGGAACTGACATTTTTTGTGCTCCAATTCTTGTGCCAGGAGCACACACATTATCTTGTTTAATCCTTTTCAAGCCCAGTGAGTCAGGTATTATTTTCCCCATTTTAAAGCTGAAATAGGGCTCAGAGAGGGTAAGTGACTTGCCTAAAGTCACACAGCTAGTAAGTGGCAGAGGCAGAATTCTAACCCAGGCCTGCCTGTTCCAAAGCCTTCTTTTATCATCACAATAATGATTTTGATAACAATGAATATATATATATATATACACATACATACATATGTATTAAATGATTTTTTACTCATTTCTTTTTGAGCTATAATTCACATACCACACAGTTCACCCATTTAAAGTATACAGTTCCACGACAATTTATATTTTTTTCCAAAGTGCTTCCCCATCCAGATATTATTTTAATAATAACGCTAATTGACATATTTTTCAAGTTTATTTATTTATTTTTAAAATTTTTCTCTAATTGACATTTACTGAGCACTTTAAAATACACAAAATGCCTTTGCTCATGTTCTCTCAACTAGTTTCAATCCTATGATATCCTAGGAGCAAATAAAGCAGTTTAAAAAAACATCACACCTATCTTACAGATAAGGAAACGGAGGCACAGAGAGTTTGTGGCTTGTCTAGCAGACAGCTGACTGACGACCAGAGGAAACGGAATGAGTCTGAGTCTATGGACCCAGGTTGGTTAGTGGCCATCCCACCCCACACCGACAGAGGCAGGCTGGAGTTTCTGCTCCATGTGGAGGCCTGCAGGTGCCTGGGGTGGTCAAGAAGGGTATGTGTGTGATCAATGGCTGTTGGGTAAGAGCACCCCAAGCCTGGGCCCTGGCAGGCAGCTGGGGTGGGATTGTGGCCTGGGGTGAAGGGGAAGGGACTTGCTGACTATCATATCATCTAGGCTGCTTTTGGCTGCAAGTACAGGAAACCCCACTAACAATGGCTTAAGCCATAGAAACATTTAATTATTTCACCGATAAAGAATCTGGAGAGGGCAGTTCCAGGTCTGGCTCAGCAACCTCACAATGGCTGCGTGAGACCGAGGCTTGTTCTTTCTTTCCACTCCACCAACTTTAGCATTGGCATTTTGGCCTTAGGTTTGTCCTCTAGGTCGCAGTACGGCTGCCGATGCTCCAGGCCTCATGTCTTCACAGAGAGCAGGAAGGATAGCAAAGAGGGTCTTTCTCCACAGTGTTCTGTTTTTAGTCAGCAACCTCAGAAAATCTTGGCAGACTTCTTACATCTCAATGACCGGAGCTTGGTCACATGCCCATTCCTGGACTCTCACTGGCAAGGAGGAACAGGATGGCTACGGTTGGCTTAGACGAAGCATAATTTATCCCCTAGGTCTGGGAGAGGGAGAGAATGGTTTTACCCAGCAAGATGTGTAAACGATGTCCATTTTTATTAGCACTAACAAAAATGGGGCAGGCAGGTTGGGAGGTGATGTACGAGAATGCTTTTGGGGTGGGAAACTACCAGAGTCCCCCTAGATTGTGGTGGGGCTGAGTCTAGCATGGCCTGGCGGGGGTCCAAGTTTGGGCAAGGGGGGGTGGGCAGGCTGCCATGGCAGGTGTGTGCCATTGATGTGGGCCCACCTGTGAGTGAGGGCCTGGGTAGTTCCTAACTCAGCTGCCAGCAGGATGACACAGGTGAGAGGGGCTGGGTGCAGGGAGGCTTGCCTTGCGGTGGATGCAACAAGGCTAGTTTCTGACGTGGGGCCACTTGGCCCCTTTAATGGGGGAGAGAGCAGGTTCTAGTGTTTCTGACTCTTTACCTTTCTTTGGGCTTTGCTACTTGCCTTTGTGATCACTCCACATCTTCACCACCTGTGTTTTTTTTTGTGTGTGGTACGCGGGCCTCTCACTGTTGTGGCCTCTCCCGTTGCGGAGTCCAGGCTCCGGACGTGCAGGCTCAGCGGCCATGGCTCACGGGCCCAGCCGCTCCGTGGCATGTGGGATCCTCCCAGACTGGGGCACGAACCCGTGTCCCCTGCATCGGCAGGCGGACTCTCAACCATGGCGCCACCAGGGAAGCCCCTTCACCACCTGTCTTGATGTCGGGGCAAAGCTGGAGTGACGGCTGCCAAGGTAAGAGAGGTGGAGTTGGAGAAGAGCACACAGCAGGGATGGATGCATCCAGGGCTGTGGCTCAGGGCTGCCCAGCTTTTTCATTGCACAACCCATGGGGCCGCCACTTGCACGAAGCATGGCATTTAGGGGCCCCCTGGAGCTGTGTGGGCACGTTCTGTAAGACCTGACAAAACCATACATGTGATCTGCAGTGTGTGGACACAGGGCGTGTAGGGGCTTGTCCTCGGCTTGGGTTTGGGACAGTTGGGGACACTTGGTGTAGCCCATAGGGCAGGTGGAGTCTCTGCATGGAACATGCCAACTACCCTCTCCTTCCCCCCATCTCGAGTCCCAAGGTGGATTGTATCCTCAGGCTCTCCTCTTTCCCCAGGTGCCTCTTGTCACCTTTTCCCTTGCTTCCATCTCCTTGCTTTTCTCTTCCACTCCCCGAGCCACCTTCACACCCAAGGAAAGACTCCGCTGCTGGAACCCCTGCCCACTAGGGTGAAAAGCTGGACAATTTTCGGTCCCTGCCTGGCTTTCCTCCATCTGTCTATGCCCCAGCATCCCTGAGCAGCCTCCCTCCCACCTCCTGCTACCCTCAGCATCAGCCGCTGTGCTGGAGGGGTCCAGCTTCATCTTAACATCAGCTGAATCAAAGGCTCAGTGAAGGAGCAGGTGTCACCTAGGGTCAGGTGAGGCTCCTTCCCCCTTGAACCCTCTAGATTTCTCTCTCCGTCTCAGGTCAGGGACTTTTCTCTCTACTTCTCCATGACCCACAGATGGGCACCGTGGTTCTTGGGCAAATGCAGAGGGGGGGGCCGAGGAAACTTGGAAGAGGATCAGTGAAAATCCCTCTCCAGGTCTTGCTAAGGCTCTGGTGCTTGAGATTGCAAACCAGTAATGTCATCTTTCTATAGGAAGAATGACACATTGTTACCACACGGCTCCTGGAAACCACCAGACTTTTTGTAGTCTGCAAGCCCCCATGGAAAATTGAGTGTGTGATCTGTGTCAGACAGCCACAGTGACACTACTGCTACCACCACCCGTGTCTGAGAGCTTCCTGGGCGCCCACTCATTTGATCAGATGCCAACATTGCAAGTCAGTCTGGTTTTCAAGCTGCTGTCTGTTATTAGCGTTTTTCGTTTCCTTGTCTGAACTTTTTACCATCTACTTCTGGACTGCTGAGGGACGGAGGGCAGATGTTTGGGCAATCTTGCAAACAAGGTGCCCAGGAGACAAGAAAGCGGAATAATAGGTAAAGGGGCAATAAAACTGTATTTTAGGTTCTAAGCCACCTCTCTTGAATCTGTGAATTTTGAAATGTTTTGCTGAAGACCTCTTTTTAAAAAATATTTATTTCGTTATTTTATTTATTTGGTTGGGCTGGGTCTTAGTTGCAGCAGGCGGGCTCCTTAGTTGTGGCATGTGAACTCTTAGTTGTGGCATGCATGTGGGATCTAGTTCCCTGACCAGGGATCGAACCCAGGCCCCCTGCATTGGGAGCGTGGAGTCTTAACCACTGCGCCATCAGGGAAGTCTCTTCATCCCCTAAGCCTAACAACGACAATAACATCAATAATAGCAGTTACCAGCACTGAGTGATTTTTATGTGCCAGTCACGATGTTATTTACTTTAACATAGAAAGTATTAGCTCCCTTTTACAGATGGTAAAACTGAGGCCCAGGAAGGCAGCCAGGGTGGCTCTAAAATGCCGGTGCATTGTCGCTTCCCAGCAAGCTGTACTTCCATTCTGATCAGGAATTCCGACTCAGAGAAGGCCAGTGATGTGCCGAGGTCAGCTGCCAGGGGTGGGCCTGAGGGGAAAGAGCTAGAGATCTTTTAAGAGTTGCCCCTCAGCTCCCAGGCTGGGTGTTCTTGCCCCAGGGGTTCCCCTGGCTGGTGGGTGGAGCAGGGAGGAGCCCCTGAAGCTTCCCCCAGGCTCACAGCCTTAACGGCTTTCCCTGCCTCATCCTGCCCCTGTCTGGGCCCAGCACTGGGCAGAGGTGACCGGTGGCTATTCCAACTTTCTAGGCTAGGAAATGAGACTTGTCTCTAAACCCAGGAATGACAGAAACCCAGAGTCATCTGCTCACACCTGCTCTCCTGCACGTGCTCTGGTGCAGCCCACCTCCCCTGCTCAACTGCTCTGACTGCACTTGGGAAGGTCTGGAGGGGAGTTCTCAGCAAAAAGAATCTTTTTTTTTTTTTTTTTTTTTTTAAGAAATGTATATTTATTTAGGCTGTGCCACGTGGCATGTGGGATCTTAGTTCCCCCATCAGGGATCGAACCCGTGTCCCCTGCAGTAGAAGCGTGGAGTCTTAACCACTGGACCGCCAGGGAAGTCCCGAAAAGAATCTCTTGAAGAGGCAAAGGCAAAGGGAAGGAAGGATGGGTGAGGTTTGGGGATGGCCTCCCCAAATTGGTAGCCTGCTCTTTCTTCCTTGTGACGGCTCCTAACTGGATTCCCACCTGCATCTGGGCCACGATTGCTGGTGTCATCGTGTGGTTCCTTTCCAAGAACAGTGGGTGGAGTTATCCTGATGTTTTTCTGAATTCAAAGCATTTCTCTAATCCCTAGAACTCAGGGATGGCCTTGACTTGGCCCTGGAGCTGCCAGGTTGTGTTTTCCTGGCCTTTGGTGAGTGGTTGGATTCCTTGGGTCACTCCTCTGCCCCTCATCTTTGCTTCCCTTTCCTGCTTCCACCCTGTCACCCCGGTCATCCTAACCCCATTCCTGCCTTGATGCACCCGAGGTGCATTCTTGGAGGCTCTGCATTTGGCTTTCCCAGGGGCCCTGCAGTTTTGATAGTTCACGATGCTTCTGGTAGAGCCTCCCTCTCCAGCCTTGGCATCCTGGCTGGCACCTGGCGTGGCCAATCCCTGTCTCCCAGCCCACAGCTGCAAGGTGGAGCACGCCAAAGGGAGTGGAGGGATGGGTATGATAAGGCCCGGCAGCCCAGGCCCCTCCTCTCTCTTTAGTCCAGTGCCTCCCAGGACTCTGCGTAGTGCCAAAGGGTGAGCCTCTGGCAGTCTTAAGGTAGAACCAGGAAAAGGGGAACTAAAGTGAGAAGCAAATGGAAAAAAGGATAAGAGCCACTATTTGCTGAGGGCTCTGTGCTAGGTACTTTACATAAGTTATCTTACTTGGTCTCCACAGCAGTCAGCTGCAGTAGGTGTTGTTACTCATTCACAGATGAGGAGACAGAGGTTCACAGTGGGCCACTGACTTGCCCGATGCCCCACAGCCTAGTAATGGCAAAACTGGTAACTTTGTCTCCATCTTTATCCCAACGAGTCCATTTTTTTATCTCCAGCCCAGTCTTTTCTCACAGCGTTCCAGACCCTCATATGAGACTCAGTACATGATTCCAGTCTGACCAATCACCGTATTCCTCCCCCACCCCCCAGCCCCCGCCACAGTGATGATGACACAAATGGAGTCCATGAGGACCCTTGGGAAGGAGAAGCTCTTTTTCCTCTGTGATTGCCAGCAGGAAGGAGATTTTAAGCCTGCAGCCTCCAGGGTGTGCCACATGGCATCTTAGAATGAAGCTGGTGTGGAGGGAAGCAGGGCTGAGAGGAGGTGGCTGAGTCCTCATGGCACTGTCTGAGCCTGGATCCAACTATGCCTGAAGCTGGAACCCCTGACTTTTTTAGTCCAGTGAGGCAATAAATTCCCCTTGTTGGCTTAAGCCAGCTTAAGTTGGGCGGCTGCCCTGGCAACCAAGATCCTCTAATACAATTGCCAGGACTTGTCCTAATTCCCATTTAAGCAATTTTCTTAGATGTGTCGTTTGGAAGCACCTTCTGTACAAGGGCCTTATAGTCAGTCTTGCCCCCAGCTGGGATCTGCCCTTTATATTTAGCTGTATGCTCCCTAGCCTAGTACATAGAGGTGTTTTATCCAGATTTTTTCTTTTAATTTTCTACTGCCTTTTTTAAAAAAATAAATAATTTTGAGTTCTAGACTAACAGCCAGGAGCCACCTCCTCTCTTGCCTGTTCTGACCAGTCATATATTTGGTGCTCCTCAACCCCCTCCCAGAATTTGCAGCCCCTCCATCTCTCTGGTTCCTGTTGCCTTTATAAATACATCTAATGCTCTGAGCAGGTACATACTCAGGTATATACTCTGTTCCCAGGTATGATGTAGGAGGCCAGCCCCAGGTTTTGGGACACTTTGGTCTGTCCTGCTTCTAGCTCTCTGCCAGCCTCCTGTCCCCTCTGAGAGATGCCTGGGGAGCCATAAGCCTTCAGCTGGTGGCTCAGCTTTCCAGATTTCTGCTTCATCCAGTGCCCAGTTTAGACCAAGAAGTAAAGATGCAAGCTCAGCTCGACTGCAGTTCTCCCTCCTAAGGTAGGTTTGGCAGTCTAGAAAGTTCTCTATAAAAAGGGTTGGCTTGGTTTTGGATGGCTGTTGGACCCAGCAGAACCTGGGTGGAGAGGCTCCTACTTTATCATACACTGGCTCACTTCCCTGAAATGATCCCCTCTTTCCCCATTTTGCCAACAGGAAAACTGAGGCAAACCCCCCCAAACTGACCTGCTTACAATCATAATTGAGCATCTGACCTTTGGACCTGGAATCCCACGCTGAGCATTTCTGCACCACGTAATTCCTCCTGCTGCTTTATTTGGTCTCTTCCCTTCCGAGCCAGGGGGAAACACAGCTGTTGGAGCTTTGGGGGAGGATGTCATGCTTATTAGGACCCCTGCTCCCCAGGCAAACAGTTCAGCTGGTGAACTCCTGACCCTTGGGCTGCTGCAGGAAGTGTGACGTAGTGACTCCGGCTGGATTCTCAAGTCTGTGGGGAAAGGAACACAAGCCCGTCTGAATTCTTTCGTCCAGGAGGTTAAAAATATGTAAGGGAATGGTAGAGCTAAAAGCGCTGATGCACTGCGCCTAGCTCCCTGAGGAGTGGGCCCTGCTGGAATGCTGTGTGAGCATCCGTGTGCCTGCTGCTGGGAGGATCCCGGCAGGATCTGGTGGCCCTCAGAGGCTGCAGGTGTGGGCGCTGGGCCTCCAGGCCACTGTTGGACACCTGCAGTCTCCCTGCAGGGCCAGGAGGTTTCACAGCTGGGAGTCTTGGCCAGAGCAGGTGGTGAGCTGCAAAGACGGGGTGAGGGGGGCAGATCTATCCTTGCTCTGGGAGCCCCAAGCTCTCTTCAGAAACCCGGCTTTCACTTCGGGAATCTCCTGTGGGGAGGCAGGGAGTGCCTTGGAGGGAGGGGAGTCATCAGACAGAATGGTGGGCCCCAGACGTAGGAATGGTTGGTGTGAAGTATGCCCAGCCTCCCTTCACCTTTCTGTCAGGTGTGTGTTAAGCTCTGCTGACTTTTGCTGCCTGGTGAACATTCCCCTTTCTTTTTGGTAACAGGATCTTGATATTTCTTTGAGGAAATCTCAGACCACATGATTAGGGCGAGGCTGGCCTCAGTTCTCTGGTTCCTGGGTTGGGCCTGTAACTCAGTCTGGCCAATCAGAGTGCCATACCCTGAGTCAGCCTAGACAATCAGATCAGCATATCCTGCTGGCTATAGGGGTGAGCCTGTGTCCCAAGCTAGACCCAGGAGGCAGGTATTAGTCAGGATAGGCCAGGTTAAGCTGCAGTAACAAATAAACCCCTCAGGATCTCTTTACAACAGAAGTTTTTTGTTTTTAATACCCCTCAACTGCTGGAAAAGAGAAGCTTTCTCTTCCTCTTGGGGTTGCTAAGCTTTAGGATCTATATCTAGGGAGCCACCCTAGAGGGACCCTGCCTTGGGATGACACTCTCACAGAGGAAACCAGAATAGAGAAAGGTGGGTTCCTGATAATCTGTCTTTGAGCCCCTGGATCCAGCCATGCCTTCATGCAGTATCCCCTATTTTTTTTCTCTTTTATCCCTTCCCCCCTCCTTCCTTCCTACTTGTTCTTTTCTTTTTTGGGTTAAGCTACTTTGAATTAGATGGCATTGCTTGCAACCAAAATAATTCTAATATATAAGCCCAAACTCTATTTCTCCTAGTAGCTGGTTCAAAACTCACCTTCTCCAAGCATCTTCCCAGATTAATGCCGCTTCTTTCGGATTCACTTATTTTTCTGTGCTCCCTGGGGATTTATGACTTTTATTTGCAGAGCATCATTTTGTGCTTGTTTGTATATTGTCACTTTCTCATGCAGTTCTTTTAAAATCTTAACTAGATTATTTTCAAGTCAAAGACAAAGATATTTACTGAGCTCCTTTGAGTATACTGCATTGTGCTGGGTGCTGGGGTTGAGTGAGAGTAAGTCATTTTAAATAACAATAGAAGATTTGAATTGGGTCACAGATAAAACTCATGCATTAGGAAGGTCCATTCAAGCTGGGGGTGTCCAGGAAGGGGTCACGGTGAGCAGAGCTTTGTTCTGAATGTTGTCACAGAGTCCTGGGGCTGCCTTGAATGTCACCTGCTTAGCTCTGATGATTTGGAGGAGAAGGGCCTCCTGAGCAGGGGGATGGGAGGGAGGTGGCCGGGCACATGCAGCTTCCTGAATTGCCTCTGAGGCTTCCCTGTCCTGTTGTCCCCAGACTTTCAAAGCTGCCTCAATTACAGAGTCAGGCATAAGTTCCATGACTGATCAGAGAGTATAAAAATTTCCTCTGAGCTCTCTCTGACTGAGAGCATTATGTCACCTCACTCTGACCTACAGCCCAGCAGGCCCATCTCCTGTCTTATTTCTCGACGACCAAACCTCAAGGCTCTACCTGGATCCTTCATTTGAGAGCAGATTTCTTCTGGGAACAGGGTCCTGCTGTGGCCCAAGTCTTTGCAGGGGCTGAGCCCTGTCCCTGAGCCTTGAGCTGGATCCCTCCTGCTGGCCTCTACAGTCTCTGCCCGTCCCTCCCTGATGGCCTGCTGCTTTCCTATTGGGCCATCTGGGCTCTGAGCTTTGGCTGGTCCCCATGAGCCTGTTGTATCCAGACGGACCTGATAGGATGGGTTCTGGAGGCAGTAAGCTCCCTCTGCTCTCTTCCAGATCACCTTTGTTTCCCTGAGAGCCATCTTCGTCTCCCTTGAGACCTGGGGTGCAGGGAGAGGAAATGACTGCTCCAAGGTCACTTGGAGGGTCTGCAGTTTTATCCAGAAATATTGGTTAAATGCTTTGGGATTCTCAGATGGGATGCAGCAGAGAAATATTATTAGAGCAGTGCAGAAGGACCTTCCCTTCTGGTTTTGGAGGAATTGGAAGGGGAAGGTTTGGAATTCTATATCCTCAGGCTGATGGCCCAGGCTTGACAAAAGCCCCTTCAGGATGGAAATAACTCTGCAGCTCCCAGCTCTGCCGTCCGTCTCTAGGACCAGCAGCACTTTTTCTTTGTCTGCAAACTGCTGTGCTGGTGTTTGCAGAATGTGTTCCTGCTTGCTAACTGTGTACTCTTTCAGTCCTACAGAAGGTGACTTCCTAGGAAACAGGACTTCTCATCCCACCAGGCCTCCCTGTTGTTTATCTTGTCTTCAGATGAGTCATTACATCTTGTGACTTATTGACGGGCCTGATGTGGCTCTGCAGAGAATCCAAAAGCCGCGGGTGGCCACCCAGACCCCTCGGAGGAGTGCCTGTGTCATGGAGGAGAGAAACCAGGACTCGGTCTTAGGGATTCCTGAGGTCAAGTCTTAGCTCCTCCAGATATGACCTGGAGGAGGTTACTTAACCTCTGGGAGTCTGTTTCATTTTCTGTAAAGGAGGAATAACAATTTCCACCTCTCTGGGGTGTCGTGTGCTTTTATCTTTTTAAACACTGGTCTAAATGTGGAAGGCTAGCAAAGATTTCAGACCTTGGGGCGATCTGCAAGGTTGTTGTCGTGGAGTTATTTGGCCCTCTGGTGGGTTCTTGGCCCTGTGTGCACCACCCAATAATTTAATTCCGTATATCACCTCCTTAGTTTTCCTTCTGGCTCCCCTATTGTGGTGGGGGGCCTGTGGTAGTGGTTATGCACTCATTAGGTATTTGCTGTTGCCTGCCCAGGTGTGTGCTCAGGACCAGTGCAGCCCGCAATGGGGAAATGGGGGGAAAAAAGAGTCTCCTTTTTTCCATCCTACTGGTTGAAACATGGATTTGATGGCTGGAGCTGGAGCAACCATACTGAACCATAAGGTGGTCTTGGAACTGTAACTTGTATATGGTTTAGCTGTAAGAAAAAGGAGCCTGAATCTTTGACACCTTTGTGGAGCAGCCCAGAGTTTTCTATCTGTAGACTTTTCCATTTCCGTTTTAATTAAAGGATTTTGTTTTGGGTTCCTTTGCATTTCTTTCTGCCAAATCTAATTCTAGCAGATCCAAGTGACCTGCCCCACACCTCCCCACCATTGAATGCTACTCCCCAGAGACAAGCACTTGCCGCCCTTTAGCTCATAGTCACCTTCAGAAGTCTGAAGAACACAACTCATTGTTATTTCTTGTTTATTGGTGCACTTGATTTTAGACATTATCTATTGACTTCCTACTACAAACTATTAGGATTTAGCTCTCTTTGCTCACCCCCCAACCCTCTGCTACACACAAACACTGCCTTTCTGCTCATCGTGCCAATATAGATTTCTGGTTGAATCCATATATGGTATATTTATCCATTGTTACAACTGGGTACTTACTGTTCACAGCCAAGCTAGGTCCATACTATAGGGCGTGTCCTATGATTACATTTTCTTTTTTAATATAAGTTTTTACTTTTCATGGAATTAATAATGCATCTTTTTTGGTTTGTTTCATTTTCTTTTTCCAGTATGTTATTGGGGAATTAATTACATGTAGTAAAATGTATCATGAGTGCCCACCTTAATGACTTTTACATTATGATATGCCTGTGACACCAGGACATATCTGTCACCCTAGAAGATTCCCTTGTGTCCTGTCAGTTAATACCTGTCTGTCTTGGCCCCCCAGAGAAAAACACTATTTTGAATTCTCACCCCATAGATTAGTTTTTCCTGGGTTTGAACCTTATGTAAGGAGACTCATACATATATTCTTTTCTGTCTGGCTTCTTCCCCTTGTCGTGTTTTGAAGATTCATCCACGTGGTTGTGTGTGTCACATTCCTTTCAACTGCCAACTCGTATTCCTTGGATGGAAGTATCACGCTTGGTTTATCCATCTCCTATTGGATGGACATTTGGGCTGGTTCCAGTTTTTGGCTATTATGTATAAAGTTACTCAATGTTCTTGTACTAATATTTTTTTAATATTAGTACAATGTTCTTGTACTAATATTTTTGTGGCTCTATGTATTCATTTCTGTAGACATAGTCCTAGGAGTGGGGTTTCTGGGCCATAGGATGGGTATATGTTCCTCAAAGTGCTTGGACCATTGGTGCCCCACCAGCAACATGTGAGAGGGCCAGTTGCTTCATTCCCTTGCCAGCGCTTGCGAGAGTCTGTCATTCATTTGATCTATTCTGCTGGGTGGATAGTGATGATCACGGGGGTCTTAAATTTGTATTCTTCATAGTGACTGATGATGTCGAGGCCTTTTTCATGTGCTGATTGGCTATTTGGAGATCTCCTTCTGTGAAATGCCCGTTCAAGTCTTTTGCTCATTTTTTGGTTTGCTTAGTTTCCTGTACCTAACTTAACCATCACTAACTTATCCCCAAGCTCTCTGGCAGAACCAGGAAGTGATCGTCCGCAGTCCCAGTTGGACTGGCTGCTCAGCTGCCACCCTGGACTCGTCTTACTGTCATCCTGGGAAGCCCCTTCACTCTCCCCTGTGCTAGGTCTCTGCTTCCTGGATCTGATTATGTCTTTGTTCTAATTTTAATCCCTCATTCTGGTGGCACACAGCCTTCAGGAGCTTCCTGTGGAAGGATATTTCGGAAGGAAAAATTTTTGAGACCTGGCGTGCTTGAAAAATATCTGGATTGTACTCCACTTAATTGATGACCTGAATGGGGGTAGAGTTACTTTCCCTCAGGCTGCTGAAGCATTGCTCCTTTGTCTTCTGGCTTCCAAAGTCGCTGGTGAGAAGTCTGAGGCCGTACTAATTTTTTTTTTTTTTGTGGTACGCGGGCCTCTCACTGTTGTCGCCTCTCCCGTTGCGGAGCACAGGCTCCGGACGCGCAGGCTCAGCGGCCATGGCTCACGGGCCCAGCCGCTCCGCGGCGGGCGGGATCTTCCCGGACCAGGGCATGAACCCATGTCTCCTGAATCGGCAGGCGGACTCTCAACCACTGCGCCACCAGGGAAGCCCTGTTGAAGGTTTTTATTTTTTAGTTGTTGTCATTTTTAAAAATTAATTAACTTATTATTGAAGTATAGTTGATTGACGATGTTGTGTTAGTTTCAGGTGTAAAGTAAAGTGAGATATATATATATATATATATATATATATTCTTTTTTACATTCTTTTCCCTTATAGGTTATTACAAAATATTGAGTGCTATACCCTGTGCTATACAGTAGGTCCTTGTTGTTTATCTACTTTATATATAGTAGTGTGTATGTGTTACTCCCAAATTCCTAATTTATCCCTCCCCACCAGCTTTCCCCTTTGGTAACTGTAAATTTGTTTCCTGTCTGTGAGTCTGTTTCTGTTTGTAATTAAGTTCATTTGTATCTTTTTTTTTTTTTAAGATTCCACATATAAGTGATATGCCTACCTTTCTGTGTCTGACTAGCTTCACTTACTGTGAAGCAGGTTTAAAAAGCGCTGGCTATTAGGTAGCTGTGGGAGTGCGCTGCTCAGACCTCCTTACTGTGAAGTGTGCAGCTAGTTCAGCCTCCACCTCCCACTCCTTCCAGGCCCATCGGCATGTTGGGGCCGAGCCACCCTCTTCCCAGGCTGCTCCTGGAGATGACTGAGCCCACGAATAGGGGACCAGAGCCAGGCATGCCTGCCTGACACAGAGCAGCACGCTTTGCCCTGGGCTCCCCACTATCCTGGCTGAGACTTTCTCAGAGCTGCCCTGCGGTCCTACTCAGCCCTCCCTCCTTCCCTCTGTCCCTTCTCAGGTGTCAGCCCTGCACTGCGGTCTGAGGCTCTACCTGCCTACTTCTTCTTTCCACTTGATCCTTCACAGTGTTTCTTCCAACAGATCTCTCGCACTTTTAATTCTGTCTCTGCCTTCCCTAACTGGCCCAGCTTCCAAGGTCCCAGGCCCTGGAAATACAGGTGTGTAGGTGCTTCCGGTGCTGCCTATGGAGGTCTGTGTTCAAAGTCCAAGGTTGAAGGAACCTCAGGGCAGCTACAGCTGGCAGAAGGGGCCTCAGAGGGCAGCTGGCCCCATTCTTTCTGTGTAGCTACAGTCACTAGGTGCCCGGAGATCCCCCTGCCAGGTGCCGGCAGCCATCTGAATGGCCCATAGGGACAGCATCTCTTCTCAGAGGTGCCGGGATAACCCAGGGTCTGGAGGGCCAGGAATTCTCTGCCGGTTTCCTGTTTTCTGTTAGAATGTAGGGTTATAGTCAGAGAGCTCTCTCACAAAGGGTCGGGGGAGGCTTCCCACCCCAGCCTTGCTTCTGGACAGTGGGGCAGTGGGGTTTGGTCAGCCGACCCCCTCCTGGGTCCTCCTCTGCATCTGTCATTGTGCTCCCCAGCAGGCTGGCTTTCCTGCTGCACATCCTCCTAGGAGGATACACGATGGTTTTCTCAATGAAGGGAGCCTCTGGGTAAACGTTGAGCGACTCAGAAAGGCCGCCGGCATTGACATGCTTCTGCGAGGGGTTCATAGTTCTTGGGCCATGCTGAGCTGAACTCTTCTTCCCAATCTCCCCTCGTCTAGAAATGTGAGTTCAGTGCTAAGGGAGAGGTGGACCTCAGCGTGAACCCAACGTTGGATAAGCCGGGGGGGAAGGAGATGCAGAGCTGTCAGACAGCAGCTTCTCTTTATTCTCATATCTCTTCTCCCTCTCCATTGACACTTTTGCAATCAGGGTCATCTGACCTTGGCTGTTGGGAGTGGGGGATTGGAGTTGTGTCAGCTTCTGGAGAGGGAGCCTGCTTCCATACCCCTCCCTTCCCCCCCAACCCCCAACCAGGGTTCAGTGGACAGAATGGAGCAAGGGAGGCGTTGCAGGGCATCATAGACCCTCCTAGGAAAGGATGGGGCAGCTTATCCCTTCTGTGCTCAGGCTTGCCCTGCTAGGTGAGTGTGAGCCTGAATGTGAAATGAGTTTTTCCCTAACTCCTCTGTTCAAGAACTGCTGCCATCTTCAGCATCAAAAGTGTGGAGAAGCTTCTACACTGCCGGGTCATCCCCAGCATTTCTCCTGCAGAGGCGGGCGCCAGCCCGTGGGGACCATGGACCTGGAGGGCTTCAAGGGCAGTGGGCCTGGCAAGCCTGGAAGACACTCTTCATTTTAAAGGTGCTATTCTTGGTCTGCAAACCCTAGTGAGTCCACTAGCGTTTTGCAGATTGGCCCCACTTCCTCTGAGAAGGCATTTGGACCCTATCCTGGGGCTCCATCTCATTCCTTTGTGCCTTTCATCGTTTCCCTTTTTAAAAATACATTCCTCTTCATTTCAGCTGAGTCATTTTCCTCCCCCTCCTTCTCTTCTTGACAGTCCCGGGAGCCGGAAGGAGCCCTGTCCCAAATCCTTGGCTATTCCAGGCCAGATGTTTTCCAAATGTCCGACTCTCAGGAACCTTGGCATCCAGCGGAGTGGGCTCTGGCCCCAAATCTCTCTCCTCCCTCATCTCGGTCAGTCTCTGCTTTCTTTCTCATTAAGGAGTTTATGAACCGGCTTTTCTGTGGGTCCCTTGCCTTGAGGTTTGCAGTGAGAGATCCTGGCAGGAAGGCCCTCTGCTC
This sequence comes from Neophocaena asiaeorientalis asiaeorientalis, assembly GCF_003031525.2. Taxonomy (NCBI): domain Eukaryota; kingdom Metazoa; phylum Chordata; class Mammalia; order Artiodactyla; family Phocoenidae; genus Neophocaena; species Neophocaena asiaeorientalis. The sequence continues at coordinate 2,283,356 of NW_020173979.1, read as the reverse complement.
CCAGCGTGTTGGTTGCTGCCTGGCCCAACCTACCGCTTGGAGCTGCGCAGGGGCTACTCTCCCACCCTAGAGAGGGTCCCCACCTAGTTAGGCTCTGCCCCCTTATGCCTGGTTCAAATTCCCACTATGTGGGGCTGACCCCTCTATCCTGGCCATAGAATACTTTGTACCTGCTTCAGACAACCACCAGGACAGTGGAAAGGATGGGGCAGCTCATCCCTTCTGTGCTCTTGACTCTAGGCTCAAACCTTCCAAAATGGCCAGGAGGAATAATCCCCACTGTTGACATGGCATCCATGGTCTTCAGAGCATCTCCTGTGTATTGTCACTTTCGTATAGCTTCAGTCATTTCTCCTCACTACCCAGTGTGAGGGAAGCTGTTAGTTTCCTTATTTTGTAGCTGAGGAAACAGGCTTACAGAGTTTAACTGATTTGCCAAGATCTCAGGGTCAGTCCTGATTTATTTTTTCAGTCATTATTTTTTTAAAAAAAGAGATTTACTGGGTACAAGACGAGTAAGTGTCTGGATCAATATTATGTCTCCTGACTCTCAAATTATTAGGCTTCCCAGTGACTTTTAATTCTGACACCCACTCACTGACTCTCTGACATGTCAGTGCCCCTTACAAGGACACAAGGTTATATTTCCTTTAGGAGTTAAAGTGAATTGAAACGTATGTGATTTGACAATTTGGCATCCTTTTAGGACAAGAGGTTTCATTCATTCATTCATTCCCACTGTGTGATGGCCAGGCCTCTGGAGAGACATGAAACTGTGTGCAGAGGTCAGTGTCTGCCCTTGTGACAGTCATTACCAAGGATGAACTTCAAACCCTAGTTTAGATCTGCAGAATGTGCTGTAAAATCCTCCAGTCTGTCTTGGGGAAGCCAGTTACCATGGAAGAAGGGAGACTAACCACCCTGAGACAGCCATGGTTTGGGAGGCCTCGGGGGATGAGGTGTCACATGGAGAGGGAGAGAGAGAGAAGGGGATGAGGTTGGGGGCCAGGAGTACTGAGATGCCATCTTAAAGGGCCCATCCATCCATCTGTGAAGGCAGCTGACGCCATCTGGAAAAGAGACCAACCGCCCAGCAGAGCCCTTTCTAAGTTTCTGACCCACAAAATTCTGAGCAAAATAAAATCATTGTTTCAATCTACTAAGTTTTGGGGGTTGTTGTTAACATTGCAATAAACAACCGGGACAAAATTCCAGGGCCTGGTCATCCACCCTGCACGAAGCCCTCTTTGGTGCCCCCAGTCCTCGGCTGAGTATTCTGCATGACTCACCAGGGCAAGCAGGCAGGTGGTCTCCATTCTTATTAGGTTGTCACTTCTTTTTACCTGGCCACTCCCCCTTAGCTTTAAGAACTATAAACGATCCTGGAAACTCTCCAATGGAACATGGAACCAGCCGATTCTCCTCGGCACCTTGTGAACAATTGCCCTGCCTCTGAGAATTCCTGGAGGGGCTTCTCTTGTCTTTCCCATGCTTTAGTTCGCCCAGGCAGACCTGATGTTACATGGTGGTAGGTGGGAATACACCCTCAAGTGCCAGGAGGCTTGGATTCTCTGGGACATCAGAGTTCATCCTGGTGGGGCTTGTTCCATGCATAAGCTTAGGTTGGCTTTGTGGCTTTTTTTCCCCCCATTCTCTTCAGTGAGTGACTTTTGAGTGTGTGTTCTTTCTGGGGAGTGATAAAAACTGAACTGCTTATGCTAGCAGCCATGCATGACTCCCAGCTCAAAGTTAGTATTGCTCTTTCCTCCTTTTTCGCCCCCCCCCACCCCCCTGCAAATACTTTTACATAAAACGTGTTCTCTGGACAAGGCTTGTCCCCTCCTCAGTAGGCTGCTTTCTTTTTTTCTGACTTTAGAATAAATTCAAATTACCGTCTCCAGATTGCGGGACCCACAATTGCTCCTTTTGGAAACTTTGCTTAAATACTAGCATATTTGGAAGATCTTCTAACCCTCCCACAGCCTCGTCATTCCTGAACCGGTGGACTGGAGCAGTCCTGAAGGTTGCGGGGAGGCAGCTGCGTTTCCGAACTCGGGGGTATTAAACCCACATTTTCACATCAGGGGTGACGGATGGTAAGGCAGATCGGGGTGAGCCCTGCCACCCCCTGGAGCTAGCTAGCCTTGCGATGGGCTCTAGGCAAATTAAGACGCCTTTGAGCCTCAGTTTCTTTATATGTAAAATGAGGCTCAGAAATAATACCTGTAAAGCACCAGGCAGCGCATGGGGCACATAACAGATCCACAAGAAACTGCAACTATCGTGATGGGGGTGATGACAGTGGTGAAGATCTCAGGGAAGCCTGACGTCTCAGGCAGGGCTGGCGATCGGGTGGGTTTAGTGGCGACAACTCAATCTACATGGTGACACAAGCCAGCCACTCCCCAAATGATTTCCTCAGGGACACTTGAGAAGCACCTTAAAAAAAGAATCACCCACATGCACAGAAGAGCGATGAGATGCCGTGATTTTCCTGTTCCTCCTTTAACCTGAACCAAAAATCTGAGTCTTTGCGGAGAGGAAAGGTGAGAGCATCAATTTTCCTTTCCGTTCTAAAGCAGAACTCCTCAGAGGCCTGGTGCTATAAAGCTAAGAGTATAATTTATTCTTTCTCTAAGCCCTGTGTAAAATAGGAATAATACTGACTGGTTTAAATTTAAAAAGAAATCAAATGTGGAGAATCTAGGCCTGAAGTGGGGGAAAGCATGTGGGCTTAGAGTCACACATCTGGGTTTGAGTTCAGACCCCGCCCCCCTCACTAGCCACACGGTTTGGGAGAAGTTGCTTTACTTTTCTATACCTTGGTTTCTTTACCTGTAGAATGGGGATAAGACCCGCTACTTGTGGGACATACTGGGGATGAGATTACGTATGCAACGTGCCTAGTGTGGTCCTGGGCACATAGTAGGTATGCCAATGGTGGAATAAATCAGGGACTCCAGCTCTGTTGTGTTGAGGAAGAGCTGGGGAGCAGGTTTCCCTGCTGTGCAGAGCCACTGAGCTTTTATTCCGGTGGCGTCCAATGCAGGCTCAGTCTGAAAGAAGGGGTGGCCACCTCCAAGGTCTGTGGACTCCAGAGGGAGATGTGAGGACCACCCTGATGGCCCTGGGTTGGTCACAGGAAGCTCATCCTCCTCTTTGTCTGGGTGATCCAGGCAGGGTTTTTCTTTTTTTTTTTTGCGGTACGCGGACCTCTCACTGTTGTCGCCTCTCCCGTTGCGGAGCACAGGCTCCGGACGCGCAGGCTCAGCGGCCGTGGCTCACGGGCCTACCGCTCCGCGGCATGTGGGATCTTCCCGGACTGGGGCACGAACCCATGTCCCCTGCAGCGGCAGGTGGACTCTCAACCACTGCGCCACCAGGGAAGCCCCAGGCAGGGTTTTGCACAGAGTCCCTGTGATGGAGGAGAAGCCCAGGGCGGTCTTCTTCCCTGGGTTCCCCTCCCTGTAAACTGAACATCCAGCATTTAAAAAAAATCTTTATTGAAGTATAGTTGATTTACAATGTGGTGTTAATTTCTGCTGTACAGCAAAATGACTCAATTATACATATAATATATATTCTTTTTTCATATTCTTTTCCATTATGGTTTATCACAGGATACTGCATATAGATCCTTGTGCTACACAGTAGGACCTTGTTGTCTTTTTTTTTTTTTTGGCTGCAACACTCAGCTTGCAGGATCTTGCCCTGAACCTGGGCCACCACAGTGAAAGCCCAGAATCCTAACCCCTAGGCCACCAGGGAAGTCCCAGGACCTTGTTTTTCATCCATCGTATATATAATAGTTTGCATCTGCTAATCTCAAACTCCCAATCCTTCCCTCCCCCAACCCCGTCCCCCTTGGCAACCACAAGTCTGTTCTCTATGTCTGTGAGTCTGTTTCTCTTTTGTAGATATCTGAACATCCAGCATTTAAAATGGACTCAAATCCCACTTGCTCACAGCCATCTCCCTTGGCCCATCCAAAGCCCTCTCAGACAATAACGCTACTCAAGGGGAAGTCAATTATTTAAAACCTTTATTAACGCTTGGAGAAAGATAATGCAATGTGACAATGTACAGGTCCCGCTGCCTAAATCCATAACAGAAACAGATATTATGACTTAGCAAAGCTCACGTGGTACCGATGCTGAGATCGGATGAGGGTTGTTCTTCCTTAGGAAATGGGCCCTGGAAGCATTGTTTTCCCATGTTGTTCTAACGAAGACTTTTCCTTGGTTCGAGTTGAAATTTCTCTCCGTGTGTGTGTGTGTGTGTGTGTGTGTGTGTGTGTGTGAAGTATGACTATAGCTCTGGGCTGGCGTTTTCTATTTTAGTTTTGAGTGTTAGCATTTCAGTCTACTCAGGCCTCTCACTTCAGAATAACAGGACTATTTATTGATACAAAGGAGAGGTGTTTGGATCATCTTGTTAAGATGCAAGCCTCAAAATAAACATCATATCTTTATTTGGAATCCACATCCTTCCTCAAAGGAAGGCTCAAGAGCAAATCTGTATGAAGTCCGAAGCCCCAAGTTCAGGGCCTATTTTTTAAGGATGACTTTGCTTACATTTTAGATTGTACAAATGCCTCTGTCCGTGCTTACAGGAATTTGGATGTTCCTCAGTTTTGAGATAAAGAATCTCAGCAATAAATACGATTGTAGGCTTCAAAACATTAGGAACCAGAATGCAAGGATTTCTACCTGATTTTTGAGAAGAAACAAAACGGTGGCATGAAAAATATACAACAGAGATCGGGGAGGCGGTTCAAATCAACAGAGTAAGCAGTTTTATGCCTTGGGGGAAAACACTGAGATAATAAATACAAATGACAAATATTTACAATAGAAGCAACACATGGGACGTCAGGAGCGAACACGTAAAACAGTTACACCGAGGAAAACATAAAAGTGATGCCTTTCACCCATCCAGCCCAGGAGCCGGCGAACAAATGAACAGCTGACCCAGCAACGCGAGAGAATTTGTTATTGCTTCAGCTTTTGAGTGATGTAAGGAAAACAGTCCATGTGCTGCGTGGCTTGAGACACGTTCTCAAGGCATAAGCAGTGAGGGCATCCACTGCTTATGTTCGTGGCTTGAACATAAACCGAACACGGTTTATGTTCGGTTGCCATGGCAGAGCCTGACACACTGGTCCTCCTCCCTCCGAGGGCAGAGCCGGATTAAGTGCACTGTCTCCTCCTCTTTCTGCAGCTCTAGCTCTCTCTAGGTGCTTCTCCCAGCCTTTTGTCCCCCTCCCCCGATACCCAAATGGTTTCTTTCCAACATGGATCATGAAAGATTGGGGAAATGACGCTCCGGCACCATGTCCTGGCAGCAATGAGATTGGATTTGGGTTATATAAACACTAGCTGTGCTTTGGGGAAGGGCATTCTGTGGAACAAATCATTTTCGAGCAGATAAATTTAGCTTCTTTATCTCTGGCCTCAGGTTGCTTTCAGGGAAAGCTATGAGCTGATGTAAATGGAGGATGCATACTTTTTTGCCCAGTCACTAGAACAGCAGTCAGCAAACTCAGGCCCAAGTGCCAAGTCCAGTTGGGTCCCTGTTAAATAAAATTTTAATGGCATGGAGACAAGCCTATTTGGTATGTGTTGTCTACGTATGTCTGCTTTCAGGCGACAAAGGCTTAGTTGGGTAGCTGCAACAGAAACCATACAACCCGCCAAACCGAAAATAGTGTATTCCCTATCTGGACCTTTATAGAGAAGGTCTGCCGACCCCTGCTCTAGAAGGACCTGGCCCAGCACATCCATCCACTCCTTGCAATACTGGGCTCCTGTCTGAGTACTGGCTGCAAGAAAGGATAAGCTTTAATTTGTAGCCTGTTGGGAAAGAGAAGTAAAGTCCTATCTCTGAAACCTCTTCAGTAACCACAAGACATCCACTGCTGACGATTTCTGTTCTAATCTTCTCCCTGTATCTTTACTTCTGTCTCTCCTCTCTGCCTTTCTTTTGTTTACTCTGACTCCTTTTCTTATTGCTAAATTTTCAATCTGGATCTGGGAAATCTCGTCCCTCAGCGATTTTCAGCAGTCTCCTCCATTTATGCAAAAGGTCGGCATTCCTTGGTGAAAATTACTGAGTAGTCCTTCTGTGTTCCCCTTTTCCATCCTCCAGCACGGAGAGGCCAGCTTTCCAACTTGGCCTCATGGAATCCAGGGTACGGTGCTTTATCTGTCTTGGCTGAGGGTCAAGGTGAGATACCGAAATGCAAAAGGAAATCTGTCAAATGCACTCCTCCTGTGTGCATTTTCCTCCAGGTGTGGCTTTGCCCTAAGTGGCAATGAGCCCACGTCAGGCAGTCAGATGTACGGCTACACTGCTCTTTGATTCCTTTTAAAATAGCACTAAAAACAATTCAGCCCCCAAAGATGGGTTGTTTTTTGTTTTCCCTTGAGCTGGTTTCAATGACCCAGTTGCTTTGTTTGAAAGCTATTTATTTAGACGACAGATATGGAGATGTAACTGGATAAATAAAAAAAAAGTGAAATCGAGACTTGAAGCAGTGGTTAAAATACAAACACACAGGGGCCACTCCCTCGGACAGGGTGCCCCAGACAGAACAATGGCTCAGAAATTACACTTAGAACCCTCACCCGCCCCTTCCCAAGTTGCTCCAAACCTCAAGGTCCCATGCAAGAAACTGGATTTGGTTTGGCACCAAGCACCCACACGGCCCCTGCTTCCTCTCCACCCTTCTCCTGATTCCCAGGGAGATTTTCACACCCACTCCTGCACCGGAATCCAGCTGCTCTCCACCAAGACAGCACCAGAAGCTGCGGTCTGGGCCGCGATCCAGCCCCGGGGGTCACCCCCGCCCCTCCCCATCGCCTCCCACAGCAGAGGGAACCGCAGGCTGCCGCCCAAGGGCTCCGCGGATGGAAAGAAGGCAAAGTTGCAATGAGGACGCCGGGTGGCTCCCTCCCTTCGGGATGTGCCGGTGCGGGACCCAGCGGGCACAACCGAGCCCTCGCTGCCGCCCAGGGAGTCTCCGCTTCACCTGTCCATGCCGCTTACATACACCTCCATCAAGTCCGCAATCCCCATCAAATCCTGCGTGTGACATCCCCCCTCTTTAATGGCAAATGTTTTGGAATGTCCAGAGAGAAGAAAATGGACGGCGTGGAGCAAAGATTTCCCGGCCGGGCCTTTCGTTTCACCTCCGGATATCAGAATACTCAGACTGTTCTTCCTCCCACTCGCTGCTTCCAGAAGTTCCCTGGGCCCCGTGGCCGGCCGCTCTGCCCCGGGTGTGGGCGTTTGCGTGGCTCTTGCTACCTCGCTCGCCCTTGGCACCTCGGCGGGTCTCCTGACTGCTGGGCTCCGAGAGGTGGTGACCTGCTTCGCCGTGGTGGCCCCTGGAGATCTTGGCCCTGTGGCCCTGGAGCTGGCGCTCGGGAGGCGCCGTGGGAGGCCTCTGGATGGCCGACGTGCAGAAACTCAAGATGGAGCACAGACTTCCCCAGTTCTGCTCACACTGAGCCTGGACGCTGTGCGTGATGGCCTCCTTCACCTCCTCCCCACAGGTCAGCAGCAGGTTCACCAGGTCCACGTAGGGTCTGGAGATTGAGAGAGAGACCCAGGATGCAGTACGCCTGCAGAGGGCAGGACCGATACACCGGGGGAGAGGGACGTGACCAACGCTCGGCTTGGGTTTGGTTTGGTGGACGAGCTTTCTGGAACTACTTGAAGCCTATTCTTTGGAGTACTGGTCTCAACCAACATTGACTGGGTGGCCATTACGTACTGGTATCCATGCCAGGCATTGGAGAGAACTGGAGGCTGGGGAGACAGCCTACCACAAGATAAAGGGCCAGTGAGGGACTTCCCTGGTGGTCCTGTGGTTAGGAAGCCGTGCTTCCACTGCAGGGGGCCGGGTTCGATCCCTGGCTGGGGAACTAAGATCCCGCATGCCATGCACAAATAAAAGGGCCAGTGACAATTCACAGGTGCATATGCTAGAAGTCTGGGAAGAATCTCTGGGGAGGCGGGGCAAGAACGCCAGCTGTGTGAATAAGACGGCAGGGGAGCTCCGGGTCTGTTTAGGGTGTGCTAACTGGGAGGGTTTTAGCGGGAGTGGAGCTGGGTCTTGGAGCCAGTGGAGTACTTAGGCAAATGATGAAGGGCCTTAAATACCAAACTGGGGAGTCTTTATGGCAGGGAAGCGAGGTTGGCTGGCTTTGCACTGGGTGTCCTTCTCCTAGGTGAGCTTTGTACGTGAGGCTCCCAAGAAACCATCTCACCCGTGGTCCGTGTTTGCCCCTGGTTTGGGCTCATGGTGATAAAGGGTGTTTTGGGAAGTTTCTGGGCGCACTCCCCTCTGTATCTGGAGGAGTCCGGAACAGGCAGAGAAGGGTGGGGGTATGTGAATTCCCACAGAGCTCTTCCGCTCCTTGGTAGCAGAGGCCGAGGTGGGGGAGTGGCTGTCTAAGCACCTCTATGCTTCCAATCTGGGCTTCGCCACAACGGGAGATGAGGGAGGGGAGAGCTGGCTGAGAGGGGTCTACGTGCTTGGGATGAGAGCCAGCTGTCTGTGAAATAAGCACGCTGGGATCCCAAGGGGAGGGCCAGTTGCTCAGGCCATCCCAGCTGCCCCGGGTTGTTCTTTAGGAAAGTGCTGGATGACCACGTCATGCAAACCTCCCTCCTGTGGGTGGGAGGTGTGTGCAGAAAGCTGGAGCAGTGTGCCTGCTTCTTATATTTTGGGGCCCATCTGGCAAAAAGGACCCCCCGGCAATGGGCTGTCCTGGCCCACTCACTGAGCCTTTCTTACATCTCACTGGCCTTTTTAAGATCCCCAAGGCGGGAGAGGGGTATGGAGTGTTCCATGTGGCTAACCAGCTTTCTTAAGCAGTCCTCACTGGCAGAATTTCTGGATATCTCTGATCAGGAACATTGAAGCTCTGGGCCATCCCTTTGGGCAGGAAATCACTCTGGAACATGAGATCATTTGTAAGAAGAAGAATTTTTTTCCTCTGTGAGCCTGGACCACCTGGGGGGCTGCATTATAGCCCATTTAATCTTTTCTCTGCAAGTTGACAGTTGTCGCCAAGCAGGAAGAGCAGATTGTGTTTTGAGACTTGTGAAGCAGTTTACTGCCATTTTTATGAATTAGTCCTCAAGTTGTAATTGAGTGGACTGTCCTCATTTCATCGATATAAAAAAGGAGACGAGGCGTGTGTGCGTGTGTGTGTGTGAAAGTGGCTTTGGAAGCTTCTGGGCTGGGAAGGCCTGGGGCTGGGCTGAGAGTGGAGAGGAGGACTGTTTTGGCTGATAGAGATCAAGCTGCCTTTTAAGGCCTCCTTGATGCCTTCAGAGTCAGAGAGTCTGGGCACGGCTGATGGGCAGGGTGCTGAAACTCTGTAAGGCAGGCCCCTAACCGTGACAAGGACAGCAATGACCCAAGTCTGCTTAAGAGACGAGGGCAAGGGGCAACACAAGGGAAATGCTCCCTGCAGGTCTGTTTCCTTCCATCTTTTGAAAACTAGCAACTGACTGCCTCAGGGAGGTCAGGGTCACCGAGTATATCTGCTACAGCAGCATCGGGATTTTAGCACCTGATCCTACCTGCCACCCCCTGGGGCTAGATGGGCAAATCGAGGAGGCTGAGCATCTGTCCTTTTGGGATGCTCTCCTTCACGTTTCTTTCCCCAGAGTAAGGGGAGGGCCCTCTTGGGAATGCACAGACTGCCTCTTGGCCTCCTTCGCCAGGGCGTCCTGCCCACCAGATGAGCTCTCCGAATCCCGAGGCGGTCCCGGAAGGCTAGCCCACGCTCTCTTCTGCCCTCAGCGCTGTCGGCCGGGGAGAAAGCTGTGAACTGTGGGGAGGGCTGTGTGTTCATCTAAGCTTGTTTCGAGCTGGCATGGTGCCTTCTCTGGCTGCTAGCTCAGCCCGTGTCTAATGACAAAGCCCAGCTCTCTCCACTGGGAGTCAGCAAGGCTAAAAGATTTTTTAAAATACTTGGAGCGGGACGTGGCTGGAGGCTGCCAGCACTCAGTGACAGGGTGTGTGGTGGCCAAGCCGTTGATATGGAGGAAGTGGGATGGGAAGGGGGTGAGGGGAGCAGAGGGTTTGAAGGAAGTCCTTTTAACTGAACGTGTTTTGGGGTGAATGAGGATCAGGTTGAGGGATGCGGGTGACGTGCATTCTGGAGTGACTATGATTTCCTCCTCTCTAGAGGGAAGAGCCAATTCAGTTTTCATTTTCTTATCTGTGGCCAGTGTCACACATTCTTAAATGGTCTTCTTGATATCTGGGGACTGATGGGATCTTTTGTGCTCAAATCAGTTCAGATAGTTAAAAAACAAAAACCTCAGTTCAGCTTGAAGTACTAGTGGACGCAGTGTGTAGTCGTGGCTTCAGAAGGGAAGGTAGTGGGGATTTGTGGGGAGCTAGGGGTGCCGGCTTAGCAGGAGGCAAGATGACTTGGATGCAGCCACACTGAGAATTTGAGAAAATGGCCCAGGTTTGCTTTCGGGATGGACCACCAGCATTTCCAGAGCAGGCCTGGGTGGGGGCTATGTGTTGGCTCTAAATGATGTAAGGAGTCCTTTGGAAGTCAGGGTCCCGTGGCCCCATGGACCATGTTTCCGTAGAGGAGATGTCAGAAAGCCACGGTACTTTCCCTCTCCTTAAATTCAAGGTGGGGAGGGTGGCAAAAAACCTCAAAACCTTCAGTTTCCCCACAGAAGACGTTTCTCCAGAAAGACAAAGTCTTCTTGGCTCCAAGAATGTACCATAGAATTAAAAACTAGTGCCCCGTCATCCATGCTTGAGGCCAACAAACTATCTCTAAAGGATGACAGTGGGCTGAGGACAAATGAATTTCATGAGTTTCTCAGCCATGGGGTGTCTGCCTCTTGCAGGGGCACCTTGAAGGAAGGAAATTTCACAGTGCTTTGCCAGTATAATGGGGCTGTTTCTAAGAAAAGGGAAAAATCCCGCCACATTTGGGGACCACTGAGCCTTTAGCTGGTCTGCGGGGGAGAACGCAGCCTAGGTTACAAGGAGGTTTGAGGTCTATTCCCGACAACTGGCTTCAGAATCACCAATTCCCAAGTTGAAAAGTAGGAATTGAACCTCAGAGTAAGACCTTTAACCACTTAGCTTCACTTTCTTCCTCTGTTATATGGGGACAGTATTCTCTGGCTTGTGGCACTGTTGGGAAAGATAAATGAGATAATCCGGGTAAAGTCTCTGGCCAAAGGGCCTGGCCCACTCAGAAAATGATAGTTATTGCTATTGTTGTTGATGCTATTGTTGCTTTGTTTTTCTCTAGGGATTTGGAAGAATAGGAAATATTTTATCAGGCATTAGTGTAACTCAAGGAAAAGCCACATCGGTTTGCTCTTGGCAAGAGCTGCTGGTAGAGATTCACGGTGAATCTTATAATTCTAACACCGCACCAAGGGGTGCTGCAAGATACCTAGAGCCTCATAATCAAGTGGAAAGTGACAGGTGACGGTTGCTGTCCTCTGTGATCTAAGTGGTGTATGTGGGGGTGGGGAGTGGCCTGTTTAGCGACATAGCTGGGGGAGGCCATGGCACAAACTAAGGAGCAAGAGTTCATAAAATTGTACTGATTTGGCTCAATGAGTCGCTGTGTAAAGACTAACAGTGCTATGACTTGTACTGGGCTGCTTAGCTAGTAGCTTCCTTTCTAAGTCCCCAAGGAAGGCGCCATTGTAACCTTCAGGGGCTACTGTGTTAGAAGCAACTATGCACCCACATGCTTTACTACTCTGCAAAATTGAGGATCCTATAGGGATGTTTTTTAAGGAAGGAGACGTCCTGGGTTTATGATCGAATTGCAAGTCTTCCGATAAGTACGTTCTTATTTCCTCACTTTGGCATAAAGGCGTTTAGCTGATTAAAGTTTTTGTCATTTGTTTTGCATTTTCTCTGGGAGGGCGTTAATGTTAGAGAAGGTGAGTCGGACCTTCTAAAGGAAAGGAGAGCTTATGGAGGCAGGAAAAAAAGCGATTGGTTTGTAAGAGTGTAAGTCCTGGAGCCCGACCGCCTGGCTCCTTATCCTGGCTTTGCCTTTCATTGTCTGTGCGACCTTTACCGCAGTGAATCTCAGTTTTCTCATCTGTAAAATGGAGATGAGAATGGTACCCAGCCCACGGCGCCGTCATGTGGATCAAGTGAAAAATTCATATGAAGCCCTTAGCACAATACCTGGCACTTAGTACATGCTCAGTATATTATCAGCTCTCGGCCGTCTGCCGGGGCACCCGCATGGCTACTTGGAACCCTCAGCACCGTTGGGATCTTGGCTGAGGGGAAGACGAAAGGTATTTCCGAATTCTACACATCTCACGCTCGGTGAAAAGATTTCCTGTGGCTACTGCTTAGGATTTGGAAACCGATGGTGGAAATTTCTTTCGCTTTTCCTGAAGGCCAGCTGGAAGGGGACTCCTGGGGAGTCAGTGCGCAGCTTTCTGAGGTAAACCACAACCTTCCCAGTTTGACAGGAGAGTTCAGCCTTTACAGGCCAGCCCCTCAAACCGAGGAAGACTCTCCTCCAGCCCCAGCAGGCCTCCCCTTCCTCTATCCTAGTTGCACCATTCCGTTCCCCCCCAACCCCCTGCCCCCAGAGGGCAGCACTCACTCGTGCAGCAGTAAGTCCTTGAAGTGGATCATCTCCACCATCACCCGGGTGTTCTCCTGGGCGGCAGAGCACAGGTCGTGCTTGAGGTAGCATTCCCGCTGTAACTGGAACACCATCTCCTTGATGGCCGGGCACTTCCGGCTTATGCAGCCGAATCTGTGCCGCAGAGCGTGGGCCTTACACTTCAAGGCATCTTTGATGAAGGACTTGCCCTGAGAGCAGAGGGGACAGCGGAGGGAGAGCAGGGCGGGAGAGACCAGTCCTTCTTACACACTTCAGCTTTTTTACCCTTTCTGGGCTTACAAGGGATTTTTCTGACAACTGAACTCCAAGGCCCTGCCGCACACAGACACCCTGGCAGGTGACAGGCTGAGGCTACATCAGGAGGTCTGTCCAGAGGGACGTGATACCCCCACACTCGGTATGTTACTCGGGAGACAAATGCATCGGCCTCCTTCCTCCTGACCCGCTCTGCTAGCCTTCCTGGTCCTGGGCCACCCATGACCCTCCATCTTCAAGGCGGCCCCACTGTTGGCCGTTTGGTGGCAACGCTTCTGGAACACAGAGGGGAATTTGGCCAGGCATAAATCCAGAACTCCTTGGTGGCGCCCAGCAAGAGTTTTTCTCAAGTAGAAAGTCCCTGCTTGTCCAAATCTCACATCTCCCCTTGTTCCTTCTAGGGATGTCAAGATCCGGTGCTAGCTGGGCCTCCCTTCTCTGTCTCAGTGCCTCCTGCCACCCCCAACCCATACTCTCTCTTGTCTCCTCCTAGCCTTTAAGGAGGAGCATTCTTTTTCCTTTTTGAAAGCAATTCGACTCCTTTAAACTGTTAGGGTTATTGCCTCTAAAAGGCCCGCCTGGCACACTGCCTGGCAGCATCTGGAGTCTGAACTGCCCAACTGACGGCCCCTCCCCCATGCTCCCGGCCTCCGAGTGGCGAAGGCAGCCAGGCATACATCTGGCCTACAGTCCTCTTTCTTGGCAACCCCATTAGATCGCTCTTATCCTAGAAAGGAGACAGCTGTTCGGGGTGTGGCGGCGAGCCCGGGCCGGCAGCTCCCTTATCAACCTCTCGGGGCAGAGAGGCACTGTGGGATACCTACCCAGGGATCCCCGCACCCCGCTTACTATAGAAACAAGCTGTCGTTGGAGAGGTCACCCCCTGTTTTTTTAGACAGGCCCGGACGTACCGGAGTTGAGAAAGTAAATGGGTTTAGGTTGGAAGTGGGAAGCCAGCCAGCATGTTTATTTCAGTTCTCTCCTTTAGAAGCAGTTGAAATGTCTACAGATAGTGTCTGATCACTGAAAAACCACCTCCCCGTAGCCCCCTTTCCTCTGACTCTCCAGTGGGAGCCAAATAGGATGGAGGGTACGGTGTGCCAGTTTATTAAGTAGTTATGGGCTGAGATCTGACTTGAAAGGGATGCTTCTAACTTGAGAACATACTGCTGTTGGTTGAGAGAAAAAAGGAAGATTAATTTATGCGAGGGCTGCAGTAATACGTTCTTGGTATTCTTCCCTGACATCCTGTGGGATTGCCCTGAAATACACATCTTTCCTCCGGATTTCCTATTACGTTTCCTAATTCCAGTTAATCCAGAAGGGATGCTTTATTAGGGAGTCTCAAGGAGTTCAAACGTTCTACTCCTCTTTCCTTCCCCGGTTTCTGTTTCCCCTGCTGCCACCCCACATCCTCTGTAGGGGAGGCTGCCAGCCCTGTCACATTGCTTTCTGGTTCCCAGGCGTTGCTTTGTCAGGCTCTCTACAGGATGTCAGTACATGGTGACTGGCGATGTTCATAAATCACACCTAAACTGTTGGCCTCATCCAAACACTGTCATGGCTCTCCAATGAAATGGGAGAGGAAGTCTGTAACAACTACAGGGTACTTCATAGTGCATATGTGGGCTGGGGAGGACAGGAAGGAGATGAGCCTAATGCTCTACTCCATCTGAAACATGTTTGGATCGTGGGCACTGGAGCCATAAAGTTGCTTGTTGGGTTCATTTCCTGCCCACACAGCAACTGGGCTTTACCCTGGGGACCCTGGGATAACTGAAGTGGGTCAGACCCTGACTATAGTTATTATATAGAGCAGGACTCATTCAGGGTTCCGACTTTTCAGGTTGGGAAAGGAGGATCTGCTACTTAGGAGGGAGAAAAGTCTGCTCTTCTGAAGGCCCTGATTTATCCATGCTACCTGCCCACATGCCCTCTGAATTTATTTATTTATTTATTTCTGGCTGTGTTGGGTCTTTGTTGCTGCGCGTGGGCTTTCTCTAGTTGCGGTGAGCGGGGGCTTCTCTTGTGGCAGAGCACGGGCTCTAGGCGTGCAGGCTTCAGTAGTTGTGGCTCGTGGGCTCTAGAGCGCAGGCTCAGTAGTTGTGGTGCACGGGCTTAGTTGCTCCGCGGCATGTGGGATCTTCCCTGACCAGGGATTGAACCCGTGTCCTCTGCGTTGGCAGGTGGATTCTTAACCACTGCGCCACCAGGGAAGTCCCCCACATGCCCTCTAGGAGATGATGAATTTCTACAAATTTTGTGTCTCTTTTATTCTTGAAAATAGCTTTCGGCATGGTCAGTTGGAGTCCCTGCCCTTCTCCACTCAACCTACACTCTTAAATGTGATGGGCCTTGCAGACTTGGGTTCTGGGTAGCCGGACATCCTTAGGTGTCCCTTAGAAGGTGTTTATTATTTATTATGACTTTTGTCTTCTCTGCTAAGAATCCTCAGATAAGTGTTCAACTTGGTCTCCATTCCACGCTGTGTGTGGAGACACAGTTGAAGAGTGGAGAAGGATTTAGCCTACATGACAGGTCCAGAAAGCTGAACTCCAGGAGTGGAGTGGGGAGTCACTGGCAGCCTGCTGCTCACCTAGAAGGTCTCTGGCAAGTGCTAAAACCCACCATGACCGTCAGCTAAGAAAATCTGTTAACAAGTCTTTCCAACGAACATTTCGATCACGCTACGCTAACACAAAACATTCGTGGCGCTCAATATGGTTTTTTACCTGGGCATCAAATTTTCCAGCGTTGTGCAGAAAAGTCATGCAAATTCCATGTAAGCCCCGTATCTCACAAGAGTTGTTCTCGAAACATTCAAACACGCCACACCCCACATCGCCAGCGTTGACCAAGCAGTGCTGGATTTCCGCTAAAATGAGAATTACGTACAATCATATTCAAAATTCTCAGCCATGCTGGGGAGTGCAGAGAGGCGGGTTGAAATAAAAGTAACGACTAAAAGAAGATTTAAGAGAAAAAGTTAGAAGTGACTATTTCAGGATCTAAAAAACCAGGGAAAGAAAATTTCATCACTTAATCTACTTATGAAAATGTATTTGTAAATATTTGTAAAAAATTAGCCAAACCTACATTGCGAAAGTCACAATCAGAAGTTAGGTCTGAACACTCCATTTTTCATCCTTCTCGTCTTATTAAAGTATTTGTGGGAATACTTAGTCTGAAAGCATAAGATATTTCAGCTTTCTAAACCCACAGACAAAAATAAAATTTCAACCCATCAGCTTGCTCTTCCTTTCTGTACTTCATCAATGAAATACCCTTCTCTACTTGGATGAAGCTGCTGTTATTAAATCAAGGCCATTTCCTTCCTGACCCCCAAATGAAAGCGTCCAAAAAGCAGTTTCAATTCAGCTTTATGATTCAACATCTAAAAATCAAAACAAAATTCCTATTAAGGCAGCGCCTCCAAACCATCCGCATTAAAAATACCAGGCTAGGGAAGCTGCGGTTTGCAAGCAAGCTCAGGAATAGTCAGATGGGGGCTAGTCTGCAGAAACGCAACCTTCGCAGTTAGAGGCTCCTTTTAAACAGAGATCCGGGGTGAGGTGACGCTTCATCCCCAAGAATTCCCGCGACCCGGGAGTTTGCTGCCCCCCTTCGCAGAATGTGGCTCTAATTCGTCTCTGTGAAAGGACAGGCTGAGAGGGAGTTAACTGTCAGGCTGCCGCGCGCAAAGCCTGTCTTCCTTCCCTCCCCCTACCCAATTCCTTGACTTAAACCAACCACAAAATTATATCAGAAAAGTATATTTTGGAAGAAGGGCGGGGTCGGAGGAGATAATCCACATTCAGGTTAAATCTGCGGAGAGAATGAGGGGCGTGTATTTATTGAGGGTCACCAACTAGCGAAAATCACGTTCGATTCTCAGGGAAAGCTCTGGGACTTTCCCTGAGGAGAGGGTGCGCGAGGGTCCTAGGATGAGCGGGGCGCGGGCCGCGGGTGCTGGCACCCGCCTATGGAGGTGGGAGACTCCCGGACGACCCCACGCGCGGCCCCGGCGCGCCGGCCAGGAGCGCGCAGGGCCGCGATTCACGCGCTCCGGGCGTCGCTAATGGGCACTCGTGCATTCCTGCTCGTGCGGTGAGCGCACGCACGCCGCCCCCGGTTTCGCAGGCCCCCTAAATAAAGGGAGGGCCGTGAAGAGCGAAGGAGCTGTAGGCAGATTTTCTTCCTCTCCAGGAGGCTGGGAAAAGGGCCAGCCCCGAGCCCTGCACGCCTGGCTGTGCTCGGCAGCTTGTGGGTGAGCGGAGAGCCGGTCGAGCAGCTGCGGCGCACGGTTCGGGCCGTGTCACCATTTCTTCCCTTGCTGACCTGCCCTGGAGCGGGGAACGGCGGCAGCACCGCAGAGGTACGCTTTTGCGCCACCCGCCCCTACCCCTTCCGAAAGGAATGCTCCCTAAGGGGAAAGTTCAAAATGCAATTTGTCTCGCCTACAAAGTTCTCGGATGTCGGGCATCTTTTGAGGAAGGGGAGAAGCGGTCCTGCCGCGGCCCACCGGCTGGGAAGAGAAGTTCTCCGGGTTCAGGGCGCAGCCTCGCTCCGGGGACCCTCCGTGCCTCCCGCAAGCCGGTCAGGATGGAGCAGGGAGCTTTGAACCGGACCGGGGACTCCGGAGCCGGCACTGGCCGCGTCAGACGCTGCTTCACTTACCCTCGACCCAGGGAGGACAGCAACAAGTCCTGCCCCAGCCATTTCATCACCCTGCCAGCACGTGCGGATTCCGGGCGCGCGGAGCCCGGCGCGGACCTCGCTTTGCCTCGCGCTTTCCTTTGCACGTCCTACGCCACCCCAAGAGTTTGCGCGGCCCAGGGTGGGCGCCCAGTTCCGGGCGAAGCGCCCGGGGCGCTCTGCGTGGGTGCCGGGTGTCTTCTCCCAGCAGCTCCCCGCCGCTGGGGCGCACGCACTTACCTGTGTTCTGCAAGGACAGGCGGCCTTTCTGCTGGGATCCCCTGTCTTGGGGGCCTTCGGGCGGATTGGTGGCGTCGGTCCCTCGCGCCGGGTCGAAGGTAGCCAACACCAAAGCCAGGGTCACGAACTGGCGCAGCCGCTCGGCACACATGGTTCTTGGTGTAAACCTCCCGCCCGGAGACCTGGATTCTTTGTGCTCCCCTCCTCCTCTTCCTCCTCCTTCGCCGCTTCCCCTCCTCCTCCCACTCTTCCTCCTCGCTCGCCTTTTCCCTCCTTGCGGCCGCGGCTCGGATAGAGGTTACCCAGCGCCCTCCCGTAGCTCTCTGGAGAGCATGTGACCAGGCCGTTAGCGGCGCCGCGAGTGCCCGGCAGTGGCAGGGATGGTGCCTCAAATATCCCTGGAAGCTCTGGTGTCACTTGAATGAAGGAGTCGAGCAGGTGTTGTCCCGGCGGCTGGACCAATCCGAGACCCCCGCCCGTTTGACAACACGGTCGGGAGGCGTGGCCTGTGCCCAACTACTACGGGAGGAAGCCGAGCGCCGCTGGGAGCGCCTGACAAAGTTGCAGACCTGGCGGCGGCCACGCGTTTGCGTGCGTGTGTGAGTGTGTGAGAGCGCGGCCGGAGATGCATGCGCGTGTGCGGGTGCTCGAGGGCAATGGCCGAACGGACTTAAAAAAATAAAAGCGAATTCCAGCTCCGGTTGCAGCTAAAGAAGGGCGAGAGGGGACAGTTTGCGCTGGGACAGCGTCCGCCCGGTCTCCTGACTCGCATCACACCCGCATCGGGCTGGGAAAGTTTCCTCTTTCTGCCTGTTGGAATTCACTTGAGATTCCCAGCCCCGAGGATTGGAGAAGTTTCCTGGATACAGTGATGCTGGGGCCAAACTGGGCACATACGGGAATTCCTGGCGTTGTGACGCTTTGCATTAAAAAAAAAAATCCCTCAAACTATTTAAGATAGGATCAGAGCACTAGATATAGGACTTAGCCTGAGCGACTGCCCCATCTTCCTCTTTTCGCCCCTCTTTGGTGGGCCTTGGTGCCAGATTCTCGCCCCTCCCTCAGTCCAGACGGATTCCGGGCTGGGCTGCAGGGATCCAGGTGACTGACTGGACCTGCATCATTTCCAGGCGGGGGGCTGGGAGGCCCAGGCAGCCCTGAGTCAGCCCGCCGAGGAGCATCGCGTGCCCCAGAGGCTGGAGCTTGAAAGGCAACTTCACGCGTCTCCAAGCATACTCTTCCATTTTCTCAAAGCGCTACTCGCCACCCCATTCTGGTTCCCTTTACTCTTCATTCATCGGATGGAAAAGGTCAAAAAATTCTCCCCAAACCCTAAAAACAAAACCCGAGGAAATTCTCTCCGTCTCTTTTCCTTGTTCGAGCTCCCTCCCCAAGCACGGCCGGGGCTGGATTGCCCCCGACCGCTTTCTCCCCCGGCCTGCGGAAGCAGGGAGAAAGTTGGGCGCCGCTCGGAGCGCCTCTTCCCCCGCTGTGTGTGTACGTGTGCACGCTCACGTCTCCCCGGCGCCTGGCCTGGGGACAGGAACTGCTCCGGGCACCATCAGTCCGACGGCGCTGCTCTGGGGGCTTGCAGGGCTGGGGGAGGGCGGGGACGCCAGCGCCGCGCCACTCACCCCGGGTTGACGCGCCCTCGCCCCTCCCCCGCCGTCTCCATCCTCCTCCTGGAGAACAGGTGAGCCCGGGTACCAGCTCCCACCCCCCGCGCCGGCCCCGGCCTCGGCCCCGCTCCGCTCCCTGCCCTCTGCGGTAATTCGCCGGGGAGGTTTCATCACCCACTGCCCATGGCGACGCGGCCCTGGGTCTCCGCGGCGGGGCGCACTGCGAGCCTCGTTGGGGCAGCCATGTGACACGGTTGGGGGAGGGGGCGCGGAGACGCTGGGGCCGGGTCGTCCTCCGGCCGCCGTTCGGCTTCCAAAGCTCCCTTCCCCTGGTTCCGGATGCACGAGGGCGTTAGGAAGGGGGGTGGGGGTGGTGGGGGTGGGGGCAGGGTGGGCGCCTCTGGCCGCGGCTGTCCAGCGCATCCAGTGGCCTTGAGGTGGGAGGAATGAAAGGAGGGGGTGGGGAAAGCGCCTTCGGGTGGGCTCTCCCCGGGGTTGCAGCGCCGGGGACCTGCTGTCCACCATCCCCACCCGATTTCAGAGCCCAAGGAAATGGTCACTTTGAAGGTCCGAGTCTGCAGCAGTGGCAAGAAACTGACCACTCATGCCCATGATTCCAATAACAATTACTTCTTGCAGCCTCAGAGCTTTGGGGGAAGGAGGTGGGGTACAAGTACATTAAAATAGGTGGTTAGCATTTCCCACCCTGCTTTTGTTTGCGTAGTTAACTTCCTTTATTAGTTTATGAAACACCGTCTCCTGTAGATCCTGAAAAGACAAAACATAACAAAAAAACCGGCAGCAGTCTGGCCTCCCACGAACTCCGTAAGCCTCTGAATTACCTGGGTAGGCTTTCTTTCCTTGGAGAGCCTTTTCTGTAGGTGAGAACATGAGCTATATTGGCATTAAAAAGGGCATCTGGTCTCTTGGTTCTTTGAGCCACAGAAATAGGAGAGGTCCACAGGGTGGGAGCAAGCCGACCTTTGTTGGATGCAGACTCTCTGAGTCTTCTCGGCCACCTGGATCAGGGGCCAGGCAGATGGAGGTCTCTGGGCTCCTGCCTCCCAGAGCTGGGGCATGGCCTTTTGCCACCATGAAGCCCTGGGGCTGCCCTCAGAGGACCTGCATAATGGAAAAATTCATCTTGGGGCTTTTTGCTCCAGCCTCACGGGGGACATTCTGGTCTCCTACCTTGTCTCCTACCTGAGCCACCTGTCCCTTTAGAACTAAAAGGAAAGTAGTGAACTGTATTTGAGGTGTTGCAAGTTACAGGTACCAGTTCTTAAAAGTTTAATCGTCAGGCCACTTGGCCAGAGCCAGACATCCAGAGAAGAATGCCCACCCCAGTCCGTCCCAGCAGGGCTGAGAAAATTCTGCAGAATCAGGAAGCAGTTTCCTGGGATTACCAGTCTAGGCCACAGGCCTGGGGTGGAAGTGGGGAGGGGAGCTCAGGCTGGCGACTGTGTTGTGATCTCCCCTCGTTCCTTCTTCTAGCTCTGTAACTCAGGACTGGTTTGGCAGACTGCGGCTGGTGACAGTAGGGAGTGGCGAAGGGGCAGTAATAATGGTAGCGATTATTATTATTATTATTATAAAGGAAACATGAATTAAGAATAGATACTGGGCCACGCATTGTGCTTGCAGCTTTGATGTCTCTCTAGGTGGGCACTGAGACTTGGGAGATGCGAGGACAGTCCAGCTGGTATTGCCCTGAGGCTCAGCAGGGAGTCTTGGCTGGACGGACCCTCCTTCTCAGTTTAAGACCCAACTGGCAGTGGAAAGGATGAGGCAGGCTCACCTCGTGACCATCTGGGGCTTCTGTGGTTAATGCGTGGAACCCAAGTTTTCCTCTCTAACTCCACCAGTTAAATCCAAACAATAAGTAGGTTAATTCGGGTTAGACTTTGAAAGGGGAGAGGATACTGACAAGTAGAAAAGGAACAGAGGGTATCACAGGAGGGAGGACCAGCAGGGGTAAATGAACGGAGGAGATGTGGTGCGTTTTGTATCGGGAATAGGGGTTGCCCACTTTGGTATTCAAGTGGAGGATAAAGCTGCCAAGGGCATCTGGGGCCTTGTTGTGGGGCCTTTGTGACAAATCTGTGCTCACCAGAGATCTTGTTTTCACATCCTGATGGCATTTAAGGATGAAACTCCAGGACGCTCTTAGACTAGATTCCCTTTTGGAGTTAGGAAAAGGTCAGGGGCCCAGTGCTGACACTGTGAAGGGGGATATGGATGAGAGGAATGGGGAGTAATTAGTTGGAATCTTGATGTGGGTTGCTATGCCTAGAAAGGTATTCTTGGAGGATGGGAAGGTATGAGCAGGTGGGGCCTTGGAGGATGGGAAGTTGTTGGATGATGAGGCAATATCGCATAGGTTGATACTTGGTGTCTGGTCCAGGCTTTCTGAGTTCCAAAGCCAGGGTGGAAAACGTGGCTTCCTCGTGGAGAGCTCTTCCTCCTGCAAGCCACGCCCCCTTGGGGCCGACTGTCTGGGCTGATGGCACCACCTTATGGTTAGAGAGGGAACTGTCTGACCAAATAGTGGACTCTCCTCTCTCTCTTCCTGGCTCAAGGGCCTAGGGCACTACTAATACTGGGTCTTCCACCTTCTCCTCAATTTCCTTAGCAAATCAGTTAATACCGATTTAGGCAGTCTCCCCCTTGCAACGACGTGCTTTAATCGCCCCATCAAGAAAATCTCTCTCAAACTTTTTGCTTTTCCTCCCCCATCCTTTGCTATGAGCCCCAAATCTACCCTCATCATGGCTCCTTTGTGTCATGCCTCTATGAGGGAAAATGAAAAAAAGGTATCCAAGTGAAACTGGACAGACAAAATAACAATAGAATGCTGCTATAAGGCTCCAAAATTCTTATAAGTAGAGGTCCCTCCCTAAAAAGTCTGTCTTTCCTTTTATCTCCTTTCATTAAATCAGTTGTTTCATTAAATAGAATTCAGGAGAGAGGAGACTATATCTTCCATATTTGAGTTTGTTTATTGGTACTACAACAAAATTGCTCTCTACTAATTTTCACCGTAAAAGTCCAGGGCCCCAACAACATTATGAGTTAAGAGGGCTTTTGTGGGGCTGGTCTGGAAACCTCACCATCATTTATAATATTGTTTATTTAAGGAGAAAATATTCTGAGTTCCCGAAACAACCAACTTCCAAAGGTTTGGAATACACCACTTTTGTGAATTGGACATTTCCTCTGTGTTGTAGATTAACTGTCAAACCATAGTCATGGACTGACTGGAAACACAAGAGATGAAAAAGAATTTTTAAAAACCCTAAGAGAATAGGACCACTGTCTCCTTACAATAAATCCATTTACTGGAAAGAATGCAAAGCAGTAAAGTTTGGTGTCTGATTGTGGTCTGAGTTTTGTTAGTGCCTTGTTCTGAAGCCTGCAGAGTATTCCAGAAGTGGTCTCTGTTTTCCTCAGGTCATGATTTTTGCTTCCTCGCTGTGTGTGAAGACAGACTCTAGGAGAAAATGTCCCAGGCCAGGAGCAGCCTGATCTCCGTGGGGAGTGCTGGTGGAGCCCGGAGGTGAGCATCTATGGTGTTGGAATACTATGGAGCTTTCTCTCTGACTGGTTGGTCCGAGAACTATGGGTAAGGGAAGGGTCTTTTTGTGGGGCAGTTTACCAGGGAGTCAGATTTTGAAAATTTTCACGAAATGACCAAATCTATTAATGTGATTTAACCATCAGTATACCATCCGGGTCCATGGGACCCAATTTTAGTTTTTGAGTTTTTTTTTTTTTCTGAGCAGTTCTAACTATTTGTAAAGTTTTATATATCATGACTTTGGTTCTTTTGAAAGGAAATTTTTCAAAGATCAAAGAGAACATTTACTTTTTAACAAGAACAGAATAAAACTCATTCTATCTTGAATGTACCATATGGGACCATTGGAGCCATTTATAAATCTAAGACTTCACGGGATCTTAGTGATCTGATTTTTCTTATATCTTGAAATGTTTTCCATTTTATCATCCTAGGAATTATTTCATCATTACCCATCAATTATTGCCACTTATGCTAAAAATACTAAAATAATAAGAAAATGGAAGAATGATGGAATCACCATCCAGAAGGTTGATGCAACAGTGAAATAAATCATCACGATTGCATCACCCTTCAGTTTTCTTATTACATTGCTTGGAGTATTACATCATCTTTCAAGAAGGTATAAAAGAGGATAGAGGACACCATCTTTTTTTAAAAAATAAATTTATTTATTTTATTTAATTTTATTTTTGGCTGTGTTGGGTCTTCGTTGCTGCGCACGGGCTTTCTCTAGTTGCGGCGAGCAGGGGCTACTCTTCGTTGTGGTGCACGGGCTTCTCATTGCGGTGGCTTCTCTTGTTGTGGAGCACAGGCTCTAGGCGCACGGGCTTCAGTAGTTGTGGCACGTGGGCTCAGTAGTTGTGGCACATGGGCTTAGTTGCTCTGCGGCATGTGGGATCTTCCCAGGCCAGGGCTCGAACCCGTGTTCCCTGCATTAGCAGGTGGATTCTTAACCACTGCACCAGCAGGGAAGCCCCGAGGACATCATCTTTGTAGTTTTATTATCACTTTCATTGCATGCCATGGAGAATACAGAATTTTTCATTGCCTGCACAAAATGGCGAAGAGAAGAAAATTGACAAAGGAAAATGTTTTACAGTAGTTAGACAAATCAGAAGGGACAGCAGCGATGTTGACTCTGATGTTAACAGTAAAATTCACTCTGTAAGCAAAGTCTCAGACTCTGAGTTTTACCATACAACAATCTGGATCAATTTTCTCACACTCCAGAATCGATCAATAAACAATATATTTTTGAGGACAAAAAATATGGTATTCTCATCCAGTTAGTCATGCAACAAGGATGGTTTCATCACCCAATATGTTGCAACAAAAACCTGGACTGTCCTGTTTTGCTCAAAGAAGGGGAGGCCAATCTTCTTGTACCTTTTGTGGTGTTTGTTTAGCAAAATTTCCTTGATACAGTTTGAAAGGGACAAATGATGAAGTCGGGTGTGTTTACAAAGGTGATCCAAAGAATATTCTTACTAGTGTTTATAAATGTAAGAAAGAAAATACTTTGCAATTATGGAGAAAAGAAGATGACCGTCTTCTCTTTAGGAAAATTACATCCCATCAAAGGTTTGAAAAGTACTAGTTTTAAGATGCAACTGCAAGAAGAACCAGAAATAACAATAAATTAGAACTTATTAGAGATTTACTTGAAATCTGAAATTAGTATTTGTGAGATGGATCTGCCCCTGGTTCAGCTGATGAATAGTTACTTGCATGTAGAGAATGTTGCTCATTTTGAGTTTATATACCTTCAAAGTCAGGAAAATAGGGAATGAAAATTTGCTATATTTATTTTTGAAATATTTATTTATTTTGGCTGCACCTGGTCTCAGTTGTGGCATGCAGGGTCGTCTTTGCTGTGTGCGGGATCTTTGTTGTGGCGTGCGGGATCTACGTCCCCGATCAGGGATCGAACCTGGGCCCCGTGCATTGGGAGCATGGAGTCTTAACCAGTAGACCACCACCAGGGAAGTCCCTGCTATGTTTAAATGATTCAATTTTGTAATAAAAATTTAAAAGCTGTCCCTTTATTATTATTTCTGTAAATTACTCAGAAAAATAGAAAGGCTTCATTGGACCAAATGATGATGACAGTTTTTTCCTGCTGTACTGGGAGCTGAGGTTACAGACGAGAACATTAAAACAAAAATCAAGTAAACTCCTTCAGGCAAGCAGGAGCCAGTGTAGAAGGAGCCAGTGAAGAAGCCGTTCCTCCACCCCATCTTCCTTAAAACTCCCTGTTAAGGATTGATGACTGTTTTACAGTGGGGTGCTTTGAATGAGAGATATTGTCATATAACCTCTCTGTTTATTCTCCCCTTTAGTGGAACTCAGTACTTCTCAAAATTCAGTGGGGATAAGAATTATGTGTAATAAAGACATGGATACTGTGTTTTATGTGTGGTAGGCAGGATTTTTAAGATTAATTTTGACCATTCAAGATTTTTACTTTGTTTGAAGACTTTAGAACCTACTTGTCTTAGTCTGCTGGGGCTGCTATCACAGAGTAGCATCGACTGGGTAGCTTAAATAACAAACATTTCTTTCTTTCTCTTTTTCTTGGCTGCACTGCGCGGCTTGCGAGGTCTTAGTTCCCTGACCAGGGATTGAACCCTTGTCCTCGGCAGTGAAAGTGCAGAGTCCTAACCATTGGACCACTGGGGAATTCCCACAGATATTTCTTTTTCTTAATTCTGGAGGCTGGAAGCCTGAGATCAGGATGCCAGCGTGATTTGGTTCTTAGTGGAAGCCTGCTTCCCTGAATTATGCATAAAGAGAGGGAGAGGGGGGAGAGAGAGATATTGAGAGAGAGAAAGAGACAGAGAGAGAGAGAGATCCATCTCATATCTCCTCCTCTTTTTATAAAGATATTAATCCCATCATGAGGGTCTGACCCTCATAACCTATCTAACCCTACTTACTTCCCAAAGACCCCACCTCCAAATACCATCACCCTGGGGGTTAGGCTTTCAACATATGAATTTGGGGAGGACACAAATGTTCGGTCTATAGCACTAACCCACTCTGACATTTAGTCATTCAGTCAACTCTTGTGTGTGTCTGTGTGTTAGACCCCGTGTTGCATACTGGACAGCAAGGAAGAGATAAACCCAGGCACTGCCCTTACAGCAGTACAAATTTAGAGAGGAGGAAATAATAATTTTTACAGCACTGTGTGGTTGGCATTATGATGGAGATGAGGGCAGGGTACTATGGGAACTAAGAGAATGGTTGCCCTCAACCACTGACCCCTCAATGGTTGACACCTCATAAAAGGTGTCAAAGATGAAAAATTTTTAGTTTTTACGTTCGCTTAAAAAACAGGAACTGAAGAATGGTTAAGAGAATGGTTAGGAGGCATTTAGAAGGTGGAAACAGGGAGAAAAAGCATCCCAGGTAGCTGGACCAACATGCACAGAGGCCCAGAGGAGTGAGTGAGAGCAGGCAGGATGGAGACCTGGGTGGTCTGGTGTGGCAGGGAAGGATGGTGTTTTGGAGGAGAGGACTCTTGGCTGAACGTTGACTGGGATTTGATCCCGAGGGCCTGGTGTGTCTGTCTTCATCTGCAAGTAACAGAAAACCCAATGCAGAAGTCTTAAACAATAAAGATAAGTGCGTTACTCCCCATTCCAGAAAGTCCTGAGGTTGTGGGGCTAGTGAGGGTGCAGAGATGGTTTGGAGGAGGAGACCTCCAGGGGGGAAACACATTGAGAAGTCACGTGGCAAATTGGAGATGCGAAGGTAGAGGCGATTTTTACGAGCTTGTGGGGACAAACTGGCAAGATAACCAGCTTTTGCACTTGAGGGGTAGGTGGGGAAAATGATGGAAGTTTAAGCCTTTCTCTCTCTCTTTTTTTTTTTTTTTGGCCGCACCACGTGGCATATGAGATCTTACATGTTCTCCAACCAGGGATACTGAACCAGGGATCGAATCCATGCCCCCTGCATTGCAAGGACAGACTCTTAACCACTGGACTGCCAGGGAAGTCCCTAAGCCTCTCTTTTACCTCTCTTTTACCAGTTCCCCCATCACCTGCCCCGTGCACTTCCACTTCTCTTCCATCTCCCACCCCCATCTCAATCATTACTATCACTGCTTTTCTGGTTGCTCTAGCAAAAAAAAAAAAAAAAAAAAAACCCCAGGAGTCCTCTTTGATATGAAAATGAGCCATTTTCTCCTTCCCTTCACACCTCTGTATGTAACTCATCACCACTTTGTGTTGTTTCTGACTCCAAAATACCTGTCGATTCTGTTCGCGTCTCTCCATCTCCACCATCCAAGCCTCAGTCATCTCTGTCTTGTCCTACCGTGGAGCTGACAATCTGCTCTCTTGCTTCCACTTTCGCTCACCAACACTCTCTCCAATCCTAATTCTCTGCACTGTGGCCAGACTGATAAAAAAAAAAAACAAAAAACAACCAAACCAAGCAACCAACAAAAATAAACCCTCAACCCAGTGCTATCACTCCATCGCTTGACTCCAGAGGCCTCCTTAGAATCCAATCCACACTCCTGACCACAGACCGGAAGGCCCTGTAAGATCTGGCCCTGGTGATTTTGCAGACCTCAGGGGAACCACCCCCTCACTCATTCCCTTCCAGCATCTTTTTTCTATACTACAAATAAGCCAACCTCTTTCCTGCCTTAGGGCCTTCATGCAGGCTGTCCCTGCAAATCAGGGGCCTTGATCAGTTATTATCTTGTTTATTTATTTTCATTGTTTGTTGTCTTACTGTTTTTCCCATCCAAAATGCATTATAAGGGCCCTGACGGAGGGGACATTGTTCGGCAAGTTCAATGTCAAATCCCTAGCACCCACTGCAGTCCCTGACTCACAGCAGATTAAGTGTGTGTGTGGTTATTGAATGATGAAATGCCTCCTGGTTCCATTAGCAGAACTGGGACTTCCAGAGAGGAAACCCCGTTTGGGGGAAAGGTCGTGGATGTAAAGAGTTAGTGGGCCACCCAGGTGCGATATCCAATGCACAATTCAACAGCAACCTCCCCTTTCTTGTGGCATTTCGTAGTTCGGCCAAGGCCCTGCTTTTTGCTGAAATTATTTCTAGGTTGAAAGTGCTTTCATATACACGGCTTATTTAAACCTCTCTACAGCCTTGGGAAGGGGTAGAATTATTATTCCCATTTTACAGATGAAAACCTCAAGCTCAGAGATTCTTGTCCAAGGCACATACAGCTGGAAGGGTCAAGTCCAGATTTCAACTTGGGTATACAGATTGCCAGATCTTTGTATTTTATTATTGTTCTGAAGTCAGAACCCACTTCGCCATCCCCACCAGTGAATAATAAGTATTATAGATCATGTTACAAAACACTTTCATTTTGATGATGAACAAAGTGAACTTAGCCTGATGGCCAGAGGAATCCAGTGCCCATGTATGTGTGTATATATATATAATATATATATATATATATTTGTTTTTTCTCCTTAAGACCTTAAAACCTTGAGAGGCAGAAGAAGTAGGAAGAAGTAAAAGAGAGAAAAGTAAAAGAAAGTCCTCAGAAGAAAGAAATGCACAGGAACTAAGGTAAGATTACAATCTAAAAGGAAGCCAAAGAATGTTTTTTAGACTCTTCTTGTTTTTTTTTTTTTTAAGTTTTTTATTTTTATTTTTAAAATTTATTTATTTATTTTTGGCTGCGTTGGGTCTTCGTTGCTGCGCGCAGGCTCTCTCTAGTTGCAGTGAATGGGGGCTACTCTTCGTTGTGGTGCGCGGGCTTCTCATTGTGGCGGTTTCTCTTGTTGTGGACTCTAGGTGCACAGGCTTCAGTAGTTGTGGCACATGGCTTAGTTGCTCCATGGCATGTGGGATCTTCCCAGACCAGGGTTCGAACCCGTATCCGCTGCATTGGCAGGCGGATTCTTAACCACTGTGCCACCAGGGAAGCCCACTCTTCTTGTTTTTTGGCTAGGTAACAAACAAAAAGAAGTGGGTAACAAGATAAATTAGGCATACAAAACTAAAGCAAGAGGGCTGATAATTGATGAGAAAAGAGCCCTCGGGGGATAAGGCAGAAGGAGAGAGAGGGAGAGGCGGACCAGAAGGGGATGCTCTGCAAGAAGTCTGGGTCCATCATCATCAACCTCGTGAAGTTCACTGCAGGCTGGCCGGTGCTGGGTGTTTAGGAGGGACAGAAAAGAGGAAGGTGTTGGGCCCTTGACGTCAGTTACTGATGGTGGAGATGAAGAAGGGTAAGGAGAGCTAATCTATGGAGTGTGGAGGGGAGGGACAGCTCTTGGGTAGGTAGGGATCTAGGCACTGTGGCCTTCAAATCTTAGCCTTGATGCCAATTAGCTGTGTGATCTCAGCCAGGTTACTTAGCCTCTCTGTTGAGGCTTGAATTTATGTTGAGCAGCCTCAGTCTTCTCAACATAAGTTCAAGGATAATAATGTGTGCTTCCTAGGGTTTTTGTAGGATTACATGCGATAGTGTGTCAAATGCCTTGCTTTTGGCACCTGGCACTCACTGAATAGCCATTGTTTTGCCCAGTGATCAAAGCAGGCAGTGGTGGCTGTGGCCACTCTCTGACCCACATCCCAGTGTGAGTAAGAACCGTGACCTTCTGTTGCTTTGGACACTATCAGGTCCTCAGAGGACAGGAAACAGAGTTGGCGAGCTGCCCCCTCCTTCTACCTTGGTTGATGGTGAGATTGGGGTGGGTTTCATCTGGGGTCAGCTGTGTAGGTAGCAACTGGGTCCATTTTTATTTGCAGGTTATCGTGTGCCGTTACTTAGCACATTTGCTTTTTCAAAATGCCTTAATGGAATGCTATAGTAAAAAGAGAAAAATCTTTCATTCGTATGTGTGTGTCATCCAAATGATATTTTTAAAGATTTATTTTTATGTGTTCACGATGTTCTTGAATAATCTTTCCATAAGTACGGTCAAAGATAAAACACGTGGTACACAAAATCTGGTCGTGCATATTTTAGAGTATGACTGTCTTTTGACCAGCCCTGGGCTACATTTCCCGAGTTCTGCACTGTGTTTCCTTAGGAGGGCTTGCGTGAGCTGGTTTGCTGACTGGGAAACTTTTGAACGCAGACCAAGCTAATGGTGGTGCCCTCTGCCAGTGTCACCGTTTCCCTTTTTCCACCCACAGTCTGGCTCTCTGTCTGGACTCGTGGAGGCCAGACTCTTTGTGTCTCAGTCATTTATTCAACAAATATCCGATGGACACCTTTGCTGTGCTGGGTGCTGGGCTGGGCTTTGTGGGATATAGTGGTGAATAAGATGGGCAAGGTAGCTGGTCTCATGCTGCACATAAAGTAATGAGAAAATAGAGTGTCTAAGGGTCTGTGTCAATGAGCGTGGTCTGAGAAGGCTTCTCTGAATAAGGATTATTTCTATAAAAATCTGAATGACTTGAAAAAGCCCACCATATGAAGACAGAGGGAGGCTACTCCCAGCCAGAAGCAGAGTAAGAACCAAGGCCCTGAGGTTGGAACTAAGGTTGACTTGTTCGAAGAACTGAAATGTGGTTAGTGTGGCCGAGGTCTAGTGAGTGATGGGGAAAGTGGCAGTAGATGAGAAATTTAAGGCCAGCGGCCAGGGCAAAGGCCTGCTGTAAACAAAATACCATAGACTGGGCGGCTTAAACAACAGATATTTATTCTCTTCCAGATCTGGAGGCTGGGAAGTCTGAGATCAGGGTGCCAGCCTGGCTGGGTTCTGCTGAGGTCTCTCTTCCTGGCTTGTAGATGGCCATCTTCTTGCTGTGTTTTCACATGGTGGGGAGAGAGAAAGAAAGAGGGTGAGAGCTCTGTGTTCTTTTCTTTTAAGGGCGTTAATCCCATCATGGGGATGCTTCACCCTCATGACCTCATCTATCCTAATTATCTCCCAAAGGTCTCACCTCCAAATAACCTTTCCACCAGGGGTTAGGGTTTCCACATATGAATTTTGGGAGATACAAACATTCCGTCCATATCATGAATTTCACTGTTAAGCATTATGGAACCCTTGAATCCTGTGCAGTTATCTTAGAGAGGGAGGGAGAGGAGGGCATTGTGGCAGCAAAAACACTTGGCCAAAGGCTGAGGGAGAGCATGGCTTGTTAGGGCTTATCTCTTTTTGCCTTACATCTCTGCTTCTCTCTGCGGATCCACTTTCTCTGCATTTCTGGGCCACGTGGCCAAAGATGGCCTCACCTAACTGTAGAGTTTTGCATCTCTGCCATCCAGAGATCAACCCAGAGTGAGCTGGAATCTCTCTGTTGTAATTCCAAATTCCAAAAAGTTCCTAATTCCAGGGGGAGAATCTGATTGGCTCAGATCTCTGCTCTGATGCTTCGTGGTCAAGGGGGTAGGGCCGTGGGATGTGATCTCATGGATGGGTACCCACCCTGGGACTCTGTGGATATGGCTGGGGGAGCAGTTCCCTAAGATGGAGCCTCACCGTAATCAGGGCACCAAGAGGTACCCAAAGGTGTCAACTCTCAAGAGGCGGAGGGAAACGCAGCAGTTGTGAGTCTGCCTCTGTCCCCACTCAGCTACACCCAGCTCTCTGGGTTCCTAGGTCAGCTTCAGACTGGGAAAGGAGATGGTCCTCCCCAGGCACCACAGAGAAGACAGCATCAGGAGTTTGAGAGACAAGGGAACCACACAGGAAAGCAGAGAGTAGGCGGAGCCTGGCTAGAGGGTGCCGAGGTCCTTGGTGCCACCACAGAAGAACCTTGCTGTGTGGACTCCGGAGGTGGCTGTCAGGATTATAGAGCCGCCCAGGAAGTGACTTGCTGGTGTCTGCCCTTTCCTCACACCTTTAGAAGTGAGGTCCTCTGGTGAAGACTTTCACTGCCACAAGGTCACCAGGGTCTGGAGTGACTCTTCGGATCCAGGTGATGAGGTTGGAGCAGAGGGAACATTCCAGGCTCCTCAGAACTGATTGAGATCTCCATGACCCATCCGGAGCCTCACCTTGGAGTCACCCCAGTGAATCCTGGGCTCCCTTTTCTTGTTCCCCCCCCACTGCTCAAGTCTGCCTCCCTCTCTTACACACTTCTGTTCCATTCTCTAGCAGTTTCCTCGAGTGTAGACCTGTTCTTTCCAACGAGTTAACTGAAAGCTACCAGAAGTCAGGGGTGGCTGTGGGAGGTTCCCTTTTCTGTGTGACTCGTACGGTCCTGGACACGGCAAAGGCTCTTGGCAAATATTTGTCCACTGAATTGAAAATGGTTTGTGAGGGGACTTCCCTGGTGGTTCAGTGGTTAAGAATCCGCCTTCCAATGCAGGGGATGTGGGTTCCACCCCTGGTCGGGGAACTAAGATCCCACATGCCGTGGGGCAACTAAGCCCACACACCACAACTACTGAGCCCACGCGCCACAACTACTGAGTCCACGCACCACGACTACTGAGCCTGTGCACCACAACTACTGAGCCCACGTGCTGCAATGAAGACTCGACACAGCCAAAAATAAATAATGAATAAATAAATATTAAAAGAAAAAAAAAGAAAGAAAATGGTTTGTGAGTCTGACCTATTATCAATTAGCTGAGGACCAAAGTGGGTCTATGGGATGGGTCCATATCTATGCAGTAAATGTCAGAATCACCAATCATCAGTCATTTACTTATCACCTTTGCGGCTTTTGCCATATTTGCGTTCTACCCATGCAATTACTACTTATTTTCTGCTTTTTTTAAAGTGGCGCACATTTTTCACTTAGAAAATTTATTTTAACAGGAAACTTTCTTCCATGGCCGTGCATGAAAACGAGTATATTTACCTTCCTGTAAACAGAAGGTGATTGTAAAAATAGATACACGTCTCTTAAATAGAAAGCACGTGTCCATTGCCCTGTGAATCATCTTGAGAGGTCCAGTAACACACACATCACACTGGCCCTGGACACACTTCTGGATCTTGGGCAACTTGCCATTCTGTGATGTGTGGGCATGGCAGCCAGGGGCTGCCACTTGCTGTGGGCGTCACTGAAGAGGCAGCTTGGGTTACCAGCAAGAAGGCCCAAGGAAGGCTCTGGTGCCTTTCTCTCATCTTTGGGGACTCCCTGCTGCTTCCCTCCTGCCCTGTTCCAGGCTCCTCCTGCCAGAATAGAGCTCACTCTTCTCCTTTCCCTGTCAGCTGCTAGTCCTGAGAAAAGCTATGGTGGAGGAGGTGAAGGAGGTGGATGAGGAGGAAGAGGGGGGAAGGGGGAGGAAGAGAGGGAGGGGGAGGAAGAGGAAGAGGGGGAGGAGGGAGAAGAGGGGGAG
>NW_020173979.1:2225883-2249907 GCF_003031525.2 Neophocaena asiaeorientalis asiaeorientalis | reverse complement strand
GGAAGAGGGGGAAGAGGGAGAAGAGGGGGAGGGGGAGGGGAGGGGAGGCTGAGTGGCATGGGAAGGGGAGCTGGGCCTGTAGAACAAAGTCTGGGCAGTTGGCTTGGAGGCAGAGAGAGCAGGATGAGGGCCTGGAAGATGGAGGGGAGGGGGCTGAGAGGTGCAGAGGGTTGACCATAATACTTTGCCCCAGGAAAGCGGTTTTGGCTGAGAACAAGAAGACAGCACCGTGCATACTTGTCTCTTGAGCCTTGAGCTGCTGGCTGGGTAGACAAGCACAAAAGCAACATTTTGGTTCTCATCTTGCAATGGGTAGCCCTTCTGCAGGATGAAAGGTTTTACAGTGCAAGGCAAGGTACAAACGTAAGAACAATAGGGTTGTTCTTAGGGTAAAGAT
The DNA here is from genome assembly GCF_003031525.2 of Neophocaena asiaeorientalis asiaeorientalis. Lineage (NCBI taxonomy): Eukaryota > Metazoa > Chordata > Mammalia > Artiodactyla > Phocoenidae > Neophocaena > Neophocaena asiaeorientalis. The sequence goes on along the minus strand of NW_020173979.1, from coordinate 2,249,510 downwards.
TCTCTCCCTCATCCTCTCTGTCTTGGATGTTTAGACTTGGCTTAATTACCAGTTTGGATTTCAGCAGGTTAAGAGGTCAAATGACAGAGCAGATCATCCATAAACCTCCAGATTCCAAATCTGCTGTGTTCTGGCTCACTGTAGACACAGAGGCTCCTAGAGCTGGCAGGGACCTTGGTGTGAAGCATCTCTTCAGGGCCCCTTGGCTGAGCTACTTCCAGCGTACCCGGCAACTCCAGAATCTGACCATGAGGCTGGTGAGGGACTTTCCTGGCACGTGACCTCCTAGCTTTTCAGGCTGCCGATGCCTGAAGCTGCAGCCCCTGCCTACTGGACCCCAGACCTCCGGCTCCTGTGCAAATATCATCGTAGTTTAGGACAAGTCTTTGCAAGGATGCTGGGAACCAGTGTGCCTGGCTGAGGACTGGAGGGGCCCTTGCAAGCTCCTGGCGAGTATTCTTCTTGTGCCTCTAGATCAGGTTACTCAGAGGGTGACCCAGGCTGGTGTGCTTCTGCCTGGGTAAACCAGCCACCATAGGTATATGCTTGTGTTTGAGTTCTGAATTTATCTTTTTGCTTTATTTCAGACAAGTTGTTTAACCTCTCACATCTAAGGTGACTGTCTAGTTGGAATGCCAGTTCTGCCACTTGCTAGCCGTGTGACCTTGGGCAAGTTCTTAACCTCTCTATTCCTCTATTTCTCTGTAAAATGGTGATAATTATTGTATCACATCTCTTAGGGTTGTGATGATTAAGAGGCTTGACGTACATTAGTATATAGAGGTCCTAGAGTTGTGTCCGGTGGGCATTAAGCACCAGGCAGAAGTGTGAGCTACTGACATCTGCTGGAGCTCCCGCCTCCACCACCCCCTTTTTTAAAGTAGTCTTTTATTTTTTCAAGGTACAGGTGTACCTCTTTTTCCACCACCCCTTTTGTGCTAGGCAGGTGTCTGAAGCAGTGTTGGTTGGTGGCCATGTCCTGATACTGCCGCCACACTAACCTTCCATCCTTGAGCCTGGGTATCCTGTATCCCGCTGTGTGTGTATCATCCCATTTGCGTCTGTTCCCCCACCCTCCTTAATTCTGTCAAGTAACAAGGCTCTGCTCCCTCCAGTCTTCCTGGCCTCCCCCCCATGATCACCTGCCTCACCTTTCTCCCAATTTACTGCTGTCTTCATCCCTCTTCCTGCTCCTCCGCTTTCAGTAGCCCTGCCCCACCTCCATCCTACTAGGTGTCCAGGTGTTAAGTAGGCTTCCACTGAAGTCTAGTGCAGATCACCCATCGTCTCCTGGGGGTCCTCTGCTTGCCCCCTCAGGGCTCCAGAAGGGCTGACTCCAGGGAAAAATTCTCCTCTCTGCCTCAGACCCCTCCTCGACCACATGGCCTGTGCCCTTGGCCATAAACTCTTCTCTCAGGTTCCCTTGCATGTGGGAGAAGCCCTGAGGGCAGCCCGTGTTGCTTCCCGGGGTCACTCCTAGCTGCTTGGTCACTGTGTTGCTTCTGCCATTTTGAAGGCCTTTCCTTCCACCCTGGTCCTCACTGCGGCTCTCCACTCCCTCTGTGGCCTGGCTGGCATCTGTTGACGGCCTGACATTCTGGTTCCGTCCCCTTGGTTTCTGGGCTCCAAGGCTCAACACTCTGACCTGTTCTCCTTTAGGTCTCTCCCTTGGAGACGTCATCAGTTACCACGCATCAGCACCGCTGGTTTCTGTCTATAGTGACCTTGACTCCTGCTCTGCGTGTGGCTGTGTGTCCCCGCTGGCCTCAGTGCGCGTACCCTCGAGACATCGAGACCCAAGCTCCCCAGCCTGCCCTCCAAGCTGGCTGCTCCTTTTGATTCCCTCTACTAACCATGGGGACAGGGAAGTCCTTTCCGGCTCAGTCTCCCAGCATTGTGTCCGCCCCTCCCATCCCTCTGGGCAGCCTGCCTCTTGCAGCTGTTCTTCCGTCCCCTCAGCTCCTCTCCTCTCACCAGCCTGGGATCTGGTCCTTCCCTTGGGTGGACTCGTGCAGATTTCTCAGTGGTCTGTTCTTCCTGGTCTATCCTCAGGCTCCCTCCAGATTGCAGTGCTGCCCGTATCATGGGAAACCCTTAACGACTCCAGGGCCCGGGACACGGGCCCCAAACCTCTCAGCACAGATTTCAGAGTCCCCGAGCTGAATCCCAAGCAGCAGTTCCCTTTTTGCTCCCTCTCTGGAGGCATCCTAGGAGGTTAGTTTTATGTGTCAGCTTGTCTCGGTCATAGTCCCAGCTGGTTAATCAAACACAAAGCTAAGTGTTGCTGCGAAGGTATTTTGTGAATGTGGTTAGCATCTACAGTCCTTTTACCTTAAGTAAAGAAGATTGCCCTAGATGATGTGGATGGGCCCCATCCAGTCAACTGAGGTGTCCCCGAGAAGGAATTCTGCCTGCACACTGCGGTATCAGCTCCTCCTGCGTTTTCAGGCTACGGTCTGTCCTAAAAATTCAGACTTGTCAGCCCCCATGATCACGTGAGCTGGTTCCTTACAAGAAATCATTCTGTGTGTGTGTGTGTGTAAATATACATATACACACGTATATACATATACATGCCTATAGATATGTATGTATGTATTCCTGTATGTTAGGGTTTGTTTCTCTGGCTTGGCCCAGACCTCACTTTCTGGAACCCTTCTCTGAGTAGCCAGCCTCTAGAAGCTGTGCCTTTCAACCTATTCCGAGTGCCTTGACTGTCTGGATCCCTCCTTAACTTTGCTCACATAGTGCCTGGTGGGGTTACATAGCTTTAAGTTTGTACACTCACTATTAGATTTTTTTTTTTTTGGCCACATCGTGTGGCTTGCGGAATCTCAGTTCCCCGACCAGGGATTGAACCCAGGCCATGGCAATGAAAGCCCAGAATCCCAACCACTGGGCCACCAGGGAACACCCCACAATTCCATTCTTGAGGAGAGGTATTCCTTTTGTGCTTCTTGTTGTTTTTAATCGAAGTATAGTTGATTTACAATGTTGTGTTAGTTTTAGGTGTACAGCAAAGTGAATTAGTTTTACATACGTATGTATCTATTTTTTTTCAGATTCCTTTTCTTTATAGGTTATTAAAAATATTGAGTATAGTTCCCTGTGCTATTACAGTAGCTCCTTGTTAGTTATCTATTATATATATAGTAGTGTGTATATGTTAATTCCAAGCCCCTAGTTTATCCCTCCCTGTTCCCTTTCCCCTTTGGTGACCATGTTTGTTTTCTGTCTGTGGGTCTATCTCTGTTTTGTATATAAGTTCATTTGCATCATTTTTTTTTTTTTAGATTCCACATATAAGCAATATCATATGATATTTATCTTTCTCTGTCTGGCTTACTTCACTTAGTATGATCATCTCTAGGTCCATTTTGTGCTTCTTTGGTTCTTCCTCAGCTCCCAGAAGAACTGGACACATAGTAGGTGGTCACCAAGTATTTGCTGGATGAATGAATGTGGGGGGATTTGGTGGTAAGTTGGGGATGGTGGTGACTCTAAGCTGAAAATCCACTTTCCTGGATTTTCGGTGGGGAGAATCAAGGGGATCTAACCCAAGGTCATTCTTCAAAGAGTTGGTTTATTCTTTATGTGTTTGAGGCCTGAGGCTCTAAAATATACCCAGACTGCATTTCTTTCCCTTGTTCATTCTCTCCCTGCCCAGCAATGGTTTCCAGATCATAAGATAGAAATTCAGACATAGCAGAGGAGATTAAGACTTGAAACTCCTGTGCTTCCAGACAGTCATTTGGTTGGTGGATACACCTTGATTTTTGTAGTACTTAGAACTGCATCTTGCTCAGGCTTGAATATCATTCTTGGAATTGCCTCCTAAGTGGCCATTCCTTGGGTATCTCCAGGGAGTTCCAAGTGGAAAACCACAGAAGTGCCCATATACATTCGGGTAGCTGAGTAGACTGGGGCATCCTCAGGACCTGGAGCCCAGTCTCTACCATGCAGGCTGACTCCTTCTGGGTCCCTGGTGATGTGTCATTCATTCAAGGAGTGCCTGCCTTGAGCTAGGGAGCTTTTCAGTTTTAACAAAAGCCAAGGCCTTCCTGGAATTTTCTTTTAAAGACCTAGTACATAACCCTGCTTTACCTCTGCTGGGACGTTTTGAAACCCTCATGCTTTCTCTTTTAACCAAAAACACCACTCCTGTTGGTAGGCGAGGCAGGGTTAATGAGCCCAAGGACAGCATGGCAAATGACTTTTGAAATGGCCCAAATTCCTTTAATTTTGTCGTTTTATGGAAAGGTCAAATAATTGGACAAAAAAGCCTTCGATGAGTTATATTTAGGGTTTACAAAAAAGCACACTTTGTTGATAAAATATGAACTGTTTGAAAGATTTATAAGAGTCTAAAATCCTGCATAGCCCTTGAGAATTTGAAGCAGCAGGAAACCACTGTGATATTTTTAAAACAAGTATTTATAAAAGTAATTGGGTACTCTTGATGTGGAATAAGGAGGAAAAAAAAAACTGGTAAGGAAGCTATATTGGACTTGACATAAAAGCGAGGTATGTAATTTGGGAGCAGAATGAAGGGCGAGGGACGCGCACACACAGTACCTGCGGGCCTCTCTCGCTCTGAAGAGCTGGTGGCAGGGACAGAGCGGTGCTGGGAGGGAGGAGGGCTCTTTGGGGCCTGCGGGCAGTGCCCAGGTATTGGAGCTAATTTCTGAAACCCCAGTTTAAAACTCCGAGGCCTTCTAAAACTGATTACATGCAAACGGGACAGAAAACACATGTTTCTGAAAACATTTTGGTTAAAATTAAAAATGTGGCAGAGACTGTGCCAATAATTTACTTGAGAATATCCCAACCAGATGCTGCTAGCCCGTAATTCTGAGTAATTTGCCAAAATTATGTATTTACTTTAATCCTAGAGATGAAGTTAAAATATGCATGGTTTTTGTTATTTGTGATGCAAAAAAAAAAAAAATCCCATGTGATTTCTGCTAATACCGGATGGAGGACAAAGAAATGGGCAGGACGTCTATTAGCTACTACTCGAACCCGTAGTGGAGCAAAAACGCTGTCAGATCCTCAAAGAGTGCAAGACCCTAGGAAGTTAGGCAAACATTTTTGGGTAGGACGTTAATTCATGAAATGACAACCTTGCATTAAAAAAGTGTTTCTACTGGCAATCGAGTTCTAATTCCTGAGTGGCTCAGACTCGTGGACATATCATATTATGTGATGCCAAACATTTGGATGAAAATGGAAAAAAAACTTCTGTCAGCTCTCTGGATTTCTGTTCTCTATAAAGCCAAATAACCAAATAGTGGGGCTAGCTGGTTGGCAGACATTTTTTTGGGTTCTTATCTAGATATTTAGCATCTAAATGGACAGAGGCAATGTAGTGTAGTGGGTAAGCATGCAGGCTCTGAAGCCAGATTACCTAGGTTCAAATCCTGGCTTTGCCACGTATGAGCTGTGGGGTGGTTACTTAAGTTCTCTGTGTTTAGTGTTCTCGTCTCTAAAATGGGTGTAATAATAGTATCTACCTTGTAGAGTTGTTCAGAAGGTTAAATGAGTTAATACTTGGTATAGTACTTAGTATAATACCTGAACACAGAAAAGCCCTCAATAAATATTATTCATCTTCATTCTTTATAGTATTTGAGACCTAGGGGAGGGAGTCCTTGCATTTATGCCTTTTGTGCCTTTGACAAACGAAAAGTGTTACTTGGAGGGGGAAAGGTTTTTTTAAAATTGTAAAATATACATTTACCATTTTCACCATTTTTTAAGTGTCCAGTTCAGTGACATTAGTATATTCACATTATTGTACAATCATCATCATTATCCATCTACAGAAGAGAATTTTTTATTATAAAAATACCATCTGGAATCCATGGCCACCTGACCATACCTCAGCTTGGCCCTTGTCCTCTGTCTCCTGAACTATTACAGTGACCTGATAGCAGGCTTCCTGCTCTCTCTAATTCATATGTAGCTCTAGACTAGTCCTTCTAAGATGCAAATCTGATCTATGTTAGTCCTTTAGGGTCTTTCCACAGCCTCCCACCCCCTATACCATTCCTACAGTATAAAGCCTGGCCTCGCTAGCATGGCATTTAATTAATTAATTAATTAATTTTGGCCATGCTGCGCGGCATGAGGGATCTTAGCTGCCCCACCAGGGATCGAACCCGTGCCCCCTGCAGTGGAAGCACAGAGTCTTAACCACTGGACCACAAGGGAAGTCCCGAGGCACTTAAAACTTCATGCCTGAGGGCCCAGTACTTGGTACACAGGCTCCAAGAAGTGTTTGGAGGTTTCTGAACACGTGCTAGCTATTCAGATAGGGAGAGGGATAGAGGGATCCAGGAATCATGCACATTTTATGGATGAAAGGTGGTGTGGGTTTCAGCCTGGGATGGAGCCCCACTTATGACTGGGTGCTGTTCGGCATCTGTCTTATAGCACACAATTTGAGGGGCACCAGGAACCAGGCGGTATTCTCTGCTCCGGTCTCCTGTTTGGGGTTGGTCCATGCATGTAATATGGTACCACCAATGAGTTGGGTCTAAGGATCCAGTTCTGCCTCTGCCCCTCATTTGTGGGGGGACCCGATCATTCTTCCCCTGTCTCTAAAGTGAAGTTGGGCCTCGTTGGTCTCTGCAGGAGTGGATGAGGCCTGGGAGGGTGTAGGGTGCTGGCTTCTCTCCAAAGGGTGGGGAGGCACGGTCAGAGGGAGAAGGAGGGTCCTCCTTATTTTTCACTTTGCCTAGTGAGCTGCCTGGGTACCTGCTCGCATGCAGAAAATGTGCAGCCCAAGGTCTGGTCCAGAGCAGACCCCAGTTAGGTGTCTGTGGATTGAAGGAATGATTTCGGTTGTCAGTGACACTTTTGACGGTCCTTCATTTGTGAACCGTACTCTCTTCCCTTCGGGTCTAATAATCAGCACCCACCCCCCATCGTCTCCCCTCTGCGTTAGCTAGCATGCCTTACATTAGCTATCCACTGGCCTGTTCTTCTTCCAAAGTTCACCTTGGGGAATTGACACGTCCTGGATGCTTCAAAAAATAACCTAAGTGCTCACTAGGCTCCATTCCTGCAATTTGCTGTTTCTTACCCTTGCCCCATTGCTTTGGAAATGATCCCGGAGCTCTTTTACAGATGGGACAAGGATCTCCCTGGAGGAGTGCAACTTCTATACAGCTCCCCCTACACCCCCCAAATCTGTGGAGAGGCTGCTCTTTAGGGCACCTCTCCTTTTGACCTGCTTTCTGAGTGATTCTCATTCTCACGTGAAGGTGGAGTCTCGTGCCAGCTGCCCCCAGGGAAGGCTCTGCTTACCGTCTTGGGTCGAGGAAAGGTTGCAAAGCTGCTATTTTTTAGTATCTGCAGTGTGATCTGAGGGTACTGACGACGATAGGATTAGGCAAGGAAGATCCCTGCCTGCTAAGAAGTTTCCATCAAGTCTCCCTTTTCTGCTATTTTCCTAGTTTCAAGAAAGGCTCAAGAAGCACCCCCCCTCCACACTTTGGGGGCAAGAATGGTACCATCTGTAGGACACACTTGAGAGCTTGTGGTCATTGTCACAGCTAGCAGAGCCCAGCCCACGAATGCGTGGGTTAAATTGTCCACCCCATCAGAAGGAGGGGTTGGGGAAGTGACCTCCCCCTTGGTGCTCAAGGGACGGGCCACGCGGGGCTGCCGGTACTGTGCCTGACGGTGCTGGCCATTGACAGCCGGTGCATTTGCAGGGAGTATATGGACTCAGCAAGCTTTTTTCTTCTTTCAAATCTGAGGAATGTGTGAAAGGTGAGAGTGTCAGGCCAGAAAGGAGTGGCCGCTAACTGTGTCTCTGGCACTCCCACCCGGCCTGCCCAGGCCACTCCCCGGCCACAGCCCCATTGGCTGTCAGTTTGTCAACAACTCGGACTGAGGTGCTCTGTCTGTGGGGCTCTGTTGGCGCAGGGGAGACTTAGGAGCAAGGGGTGGAGGGTCGGCTCCCAGGAGACTGTTTATTTCTGATGAGGAATTTTGCTGGCAGTTCCCAGGTTGCCGCTGGGAAAACAAAAATGCGTTAGTGGTGGTCTGGTGCTCGCACGTGCACCCATGCACACACCCTTGCCCGTGCGGACACACACATGCACCCGCACCTCTGTGTGCACACACTCACGGGCCTTCGTGCCCCTACACACGCCATCCATGCACGAACACGAGCACACACTCACGCACACATGGACACACCCTCACCTCGCAGCTCCTTCATTAAGTAGAACATAAGCGTCAAACAACACCCTATTTATAGAAGCAATAAACCTAGCAGAAATTAATATGATCAATGCCAACCCCAAATCTCATACTTTTCTCTCTACTCTTGTAACTGAATACTTCATCATTTTCTTTCTCTCTTTCTCATTCCTCTTTAAGAAGAGAGGCCGCTGCTTCTCACTCTTACTTTGGCTTTGAAAGCTGCCCTTGAGCCTTATTTTCGGCTCTGACCAGAATGAAAGCTCTCACTCTGCCTTTTCTGGGTGTGGTGGCATTTTGTGGCATCCGGAATCAGCCTGCCTGGGTTTGTAGGGCAACTCTGACACTTATTGGCTGTGTGAACTGGGGCAAGTCACCTAACTCTTTGTGCCTCAGTTTCCTTGTCTGTAAAATGGGGATAATAACGGCACCACCTTTTGAGGGTGTTTTGAGAATTAAATAAACACTGAGCCCAGTGACTGGCACAAAAATGTATCTGATAAATACTAATAATGATTAGTTTCCTCCTGCCCCTGACTATTCTTTGGAGAGGCTCTTGGCTGTCTTGGGCTCTTGTAACTCCAACACTCAAGTATTTGTGCTTTGGGGAATAAACCATCTTTCTTTTCCCCGTGTGCTGGAAAAGAAGGAGCCAGCATGATTAGACACATTCTTCATGATTCCTTTCTCCAATCCGTAGGCTTCTGTCTACCTGATTGTCTCTGTTTTTACCCTTTTGAGCTATAGTGGGGATTATTCCTAATTTGCATCACATGGTTCCTTAGCAACCCTCACTAATATAGGATTAGGTACAAAAATACTTTTGGTTAGAATTTCAAACATCTTAATTTATTGTAGACCATTGCTTTAAAAAAATATTTTCTTTGATTTTTTCCTACCTTATTTCAAAAGTAATGCAAATTCATTGTAAAACATTTAGAATACCCAGATAATCGGAACAAAAATCACCCTCCTGTCAGCATCTTGCTGTACATCCTTCCAGTTTTAAACATGTATATACATATATATTTCTACCAAATGGGAATTGTTGTGCCATTCTTTTTGTAAATAGCCCCTACCTCCATTTCATTATGTCCATCTATCCATGTTTTTTTTTTTTTCCTAAATAAATTTGTTTATTTATTTATTTCTGGCTGTGTTGGGTCTTCGGTGGGTTGCGTGGGCTCTCTCTAGATGAGGTGAGCGGGGACTACTCTCCGTTGCGATGCACGGGCTTCTCACTGTGGTGGCTTCTCTTTGTTGCAGAGCACGGGCTCTAGGTGCGCGGGCTTCAGTAGTTGTGGCTCGTGGGCTCTAGAGCACAGGCTCAGTAGTTGTGGCTCATGGGCTTAGTTGCTCCGCAGCATATGGGATCTTCCCGGACCAGGGCTCGAACCCGTGTCCTCTGCATCGGCAGGTGATTCTTAACCACTGCGCCACCAGGGAAGTCCTATCCATAATGTTTTTAAATGATTGTTTTAACTTTTTAAATTTATTTTTTATTGACATATAGTTGATTTACAATGTTGTGTTAATTTTTGCTCTACAGCAGTGATTCAGTTATACATATATAAACATTCTTTTTTTTTTAATATCCTTTTCCATCATGGTTTATCACAGGATATTGACTATAGTTCCCTGTGCTATACAGTAGGACCTTGTTATCCATTCTATATATGGTAGTTTGCATCTGCTAACCCCACACTCCCACTCCGTCCCTCCCCCACTTTAAAATTATTTTTAAAAGAAGATAATATTTTAAATCAGATGAGATGTGGCTTCTCCAGGAAAAAATGCAGTATCTGTGTACACTCTAAGTGGAGAGGAGGAGGCTGTGTGGTGGCAGTGAGCAGGATTGACTGCACCTAGGGGTGGCCCAGCCACAGACTCCTGTGGGAAGGGCAGGGAGGATGCAGTTAGAATGTGGGTGGGAAGAGCACCTCCCCATCCTGACTTTTCTTTTGCAACCAGAGATGGCTTTCAGCCCAGGTGCGAGCGGATAGATCGACAGCCTGCTGCCATTGGCATTTACCGACACCAGGGTAGTTACGGGGAAATATGAACCCTTTGGGACCTGGCCATGGGGCAGAGTGATGCAGGGCTCGCTTCCCAGGGAAGCAGGCAGTGGTTCACATAGATGCTGGAGCCAGACTGTCTGTGTTCAAGTCCCACTACTGCCGCATGTTAGCTTCGTGATGCTGGGCAGATCTTTCTCTGTGCCTCAGTTTCCTTATCTATGAAATGAAGCTTATGAGTGTATCTACCTCGTAATGTAGTTGTATGGATTAAGTTAATATGCACAGACAAAACGCTTAAAACAGTGTCTGGTCTATAATAAGTACAGCATGAACTTTGCTTACAGATATTACAGTTTTAGGGCAGTGGCTCTAAAATACCACTGGTGGCTCTGTCCCACCCAGATCAATGGAATCAGAACCTTTGTCATCGTGGTGGACCCCAGGCAGAAGGGCTTGTTGTTTTTTCTCCCCCGGGGTGATCCTAACGTGAAGCTGAGGCTGAGAACCATACAGTGGAGAGGGAGCCGGCTGCCCAGCCCAGTCTTTGATTGACAACAACACTTCACTGTTGGGGGGCGGGGCAGGTGGCAGTAGTTGGGAGCTGCCTATTGCTAAGGTAGTTTGATAAGGAGGCCACTAGACTGGGGTGGCCTTAGCGACCTTGGTAGCCTGCATAAGCAAACCCAAGCTTGAGCCAGAGTCAGTGCACCCGAATCTAAGAAAACAAAATCCAAGAACAACTAGTTATCAACAGCCAACTAGATTTACTTGAATCTGAGAAAATGAAACACAAGAACAACGATCCTACAATCAAATAACTAGATTTTCCTAATTAAGGTAACTGTTTAAGCTACAGCCAATTAAATGATTGCTTTGCTTTGCTTCCGTCTCTCCGCCCTAGCCCCTGCCTTCCTTGCTCATATAAAGTCTTCAAAGTTTCATGTGCCTCAGTTCACCTTTTTTCACTCTGCAGAAATGAGGATTGGCCCTGGCAGCTCAAGGCTATACCGTGCAGTAGTCCCCAAGCCTAGCCCCTGAAGAACCTGGAGAAGAGATTCTTGGGTTTGATCCTTGAACTTGGAGATTCCTGGAGATTCTTATTCAGAGGGTCTGCAGCAGGGCTGAGGAATCTAGATTTTGAAAAGCTCCCAGGATAATGGCTGGACTAGCCGTTGCCAGTTACAAATCCTCCACTTCTCTGAGCCTCAGTTTCCTCAGCTGTAAAATGGGGATAACAGTACACCTTACAAGGTTGTTGTGAGGATTAGGGGCATGAGGACCCTGCCTTTATTCAGACCTGCTGGGGCCCCACAGCTGACAGGGTTGATATGGGGACAGTAGTGGCAAGCAGCTGAGTAGGCCTCACACCTGTGTCCTCAGGCTGGCCGTGCCCCTAGGCCAAGCTGGAAGGGACCGGGATTCACACTCAGGTGTGGCCCGTGCTTGACCACCACACCCTTGGGGCCTCTTTCTGAGCCCCCAAGTCTCCTGTTCTCCTGTGTGGGGAACGGATCTCTATTGTATTAGATGTGTATGGCTGCTGTAACAAACTCCCACAACCTGTCTTGAACAATTTTTTATTTTTTTAATTAAAAAATTTGTTATTGGAGTATAGTTGATTTATAATGTTGTGTTAGTTTCAGGTGTATGGCAAAGTGAGTCAATTATACGTATCCTATATCCACTCTATTTTAGATTCTTTTCTCAGATAGGTCATTACAGAGTATTGAGTAGAGTTCCCTGTGCCATACAGTAGGTTCCTAATAGGTGTCTGTTTTATATACAGTAGTGTGTATATGTCAATCCCAATCTCCCAATTTATCCCTCCCCTGCCCTTTTCCCCTGGCAGCCATATGTTTGTTTTCTACATCTGTGACTATTTCTGTTTTATAAATAGGTTCATTTGTACCATTTTTTTAGATTCCACATATAAGTGATATCATGTATTATTTGTCTTTCTCTGACTTATTTCACTAAGCTTAATATTCTCTAGGTCCATCTGTGTTGCTGCAAATGGCATTATTTTGTTCTTTTTTATGGCTGAGCAATATTCCATCGTATATATGTACCACATCTTCTTCTTTATCCATTCTTCTTTTGCTGCCCAGCCCAGTCTTTGATTGACAACAACACTTCACTGTTGGGGGGCGGGGCAGGTGGCAGTAGTTGGGAGCTGCCTATTGCTAAGGTAGTTTGATAAGGAGGCCACTAGACTGGGGTGGCCTTAGCGACCTTGGTAGCCTGCATAAGCAAACCCAAGCTTGAGCCAGAGTCAGTGCACCCGAATCTAAGAAAACAAAATCCAAGAACAACTAGTTATCAACAGCCAACTAGATTTACTTGAATCTGAGAAAATGAAACACAAGAACAACGATCCTACAATCAAATAACTAGATTTTCCTAATTAAGGTAACTGTTTAAGCTACAGCCAATTAAATGATTGCTTTGCTTTGCTTCCGTCTCTCCGCCCTAGCCCCTGCCTTCCTTGCTCATATAAAGTCTTCAAAGTTTCATGTGCCTCAGTTCACCTTTTTTCACTCTGCAGAAATGAGGATTGGCCCTGGCAGCTCAAGGCTATACCGTGCAGTAGTCCCCAAGCCTAGCCCCTGAAGAACCTGGAGAAGAGATTCTTGGGTTTGATCCTTGAACTTGGAGATTCCTGGAGATTCTTATTCAGAGGGTCTGCAGCAGGGCTGAGGAATCTAGATTTTGAAAAGCTCCCAGGATAATGGCTGGACTAGCCGTTGCCAGTTACAAATCCTCCACTTCTCTGAGCCTCAGTTTCCTCAGCTGTAAAATGGGGATAACAGTACACCTTACAAGGTTGTTGTGAGGATTAGGGGCATGAGGACCCTGCCTTTATTCAGACCTGCTGGGGCCCCACAGCTGACAGGGTTGATATGGGGACAGTAGTGGCAAGCAGCTGAGTAGGCCTCACACCTGTGTCCTCAGGCTGGCCGTGCCCCTAGGCCAAGCTGGAAGGGACCGGGATTCACACTCAGGTGTGGCCCGTGCTTGACCACCACACCCTTGGGGCCTCTTTCTGAGCCCCCAAGTCTCCTGTTCTCCTGTGTGGGGAACGGATCTCTATTGTATTAGATGTGTATGGCTGCTGTAACAAACTCCCACAACCTGTCTTGAACAATTTTTTATTTTTTTAATTAAAAAATTTGTTATTGGAGTATAGTTGATTTATAATGTTGTGTTAGTTTCAGGTGTATGGCAAAGTGAGTCAATTATACGTATCCTATATCCACTCTATTTTAGATTCTTTTCTCAGATAGGTCATTACAGAGTATTGAGTAGAGTTCCCTGTGCCATACAGTAGGTTCCTAATAGGTGTCTGTTTTATATACAGTAGTGTGTATATGTCAATCCCAATCTCCCAATTTATCCCTCCCCTGCCCTTTTCCCCTGGCAGCCATATGTTTGTTTTCTACATCTGTGACTATTTCTGTTTTATAAATAGGTTCATTTGTACCATTTTTTTAGATTCCACATATAAGTGATATCATGTATTATTTGTCTTTCTCTGACTTATTTCACTAAGCTTAATATTCTCTAGGTCCATCTGTGTTGCTGCAAATGGCATTATTTTGTTCTTTTTTATGGCTGAGCAATATTCCATCGTATATATGTACCACATCTTCTTCTTTATCCATTCTTCTTTATCCATCCATTACAAAAAATTGTAACTTTTTTTTTTTTGCCGTACGCGGGCCTCTCACTGCTGTGGCCTCTCCCGTTGCGGAGCACGGGCTCCGGATGTGCAGGCTCAGCGGCCATGGCTCACGGGCCCAGCCGCTCCGCGGCATGTGGGATCTTCCCAGACTGGGGCACGAACCCGTGTCCCCTGCATCAGCAGGCGGACTCTCAACCACTGTGCCACCAGGGAAGCCCTATCCATTCCTCTGTTGATGGACATTTAGGTTGTTCCCATGTCTTGGCTATTGTAAGCAGCGCTGCAATGAACATTGGGGTGCATGTATCTTTCTGAATTATATTGTTTTCTGGATATGTGCCCAGGAGTGGGATTGCTGAATCATATGGCAACTCTATTTTTAGTTTTTTAAGGAACCTCCATACCATTCTTCATAGTGATTGGTACCAATTTACAATCCCACCAACAGTGTAGGAGGGCTCCCTTTTCTCCACAGCCTCTCCAGCATTTATTATTTGTAGATTTTTTTGATGATGGCCATTCTGACCACTCTGAGGTGATACCTCATTGTAGTTTTGATTTGTATTTTTCTAATAATTAGTGATGTGGAGCATCTTTTCATGTTTGAACAATTTTTTAGATCATTTTCTCTTATTGATTTCAGATATAAACTCTCTATCCAGATGTAAACTCCCCAAAGACTAAAATTGTAACTTGTTCTTACATGAATTGCCTACGACTTGATCGTCAAACCCAGACTCCTGGTATCCCTGGGGGTATGGGAGAACTTTCCAAGGGGATGTGAGCAAAGGTAGTTCCAAAGGAATCCACTTAAGTGTCCTTTGCTCAAGCACATCTTTCTGAGAACGTACCCACTGTGGAGGCCAGCTCTCCTCTTCTCCTACTCCTTCCAGATGCTTTTCTCTCACTTTCTCAAAGAAAGACTCAGCCCTCCCCCACCCTAAAGTGCCAAACAGTGACATTCAAAATACTGATGTCTGTGAAAAGCTCATATTGATTAAGACTGTATACACCAACATTTGTAAATATCTACAATGCCTTGATCATATGTGTAGAAATAATAATTGCAATGATAATCAATTTTCCTTTGATTTCCTCAATCCAAAGGAAAAATTGTTAACATTCAGAGCCTAATGGTTGCAGAAATAAAAAAGTAAATTAGAATTTCAATTTATATATTTTTTTCCTGCATAAAATTATGATAGGATGATTAATAAAAGACTTTCTAGCATAAAAATTACAATATGATAAAATTCTGTGAGGAAAAGTAAATATGATTTCAAGGAGGAAAAAGGAAAAATGTAAACTTTTCTGACTCGTAAAGAAGAGTTTGTTCATGTCGTTTTTCAAATAGCTGATGGTGCGTATCAAATTGGCACGGCATTTGGATTCCATTGGAAACATAAGAGTGATGTAACAGTTTTGTATTTTATAAAATGTCAGTATTTACAATACAGTGGGAATTGCATGTTTCGTACTATTTAAATTTATGATGAAAATGTGCAAGGGCCTACACAGGGTATCGAAATTCTTTTAGGAGTGATATGAGCTTAAAAGTTTAAAGGCCATTATACATAGTGGGTACTTAAAAATGTTTGTATTTGAAGAGGGATTTAAGTGAAGTTTGTAAAACATTAGAAAGAATACAGTTAAAGTGGTCATACAAGCTTAAAATGAGAACATTTTCACGAATAAGATTCTCTGATGGATGGTTTGGATGTGCACCTTTTGACAGCTGGTGAGCATATTTGGGGTCTCTGTGTGTTTCATTTTTCCAATAACTACTACTTCTTCCGTTCTCTGCCACCGGTTGCGCTACATTTCAGTTCAATTCTGACACTAACTACCCAGAGTTAGCACAGACCTCATGCTTAAGGGCTCAGTCCCACAAGACTGCCCCCACTCCAGGTGCCAGGTGTGAATGGGGACCCCAGGCTACCTGCACTCTGTCTGACCAACTACAGATTGGGGGTTTCTACGACCCCCATCCACACTCAGGTTCCATAATTTGCTAGAATGACCCAGAATTCAGGAAAGTGCTGTACTTACAATGATAGTTTTATCATGAAGGATAAAACTCAAGAACAGCAGAACAGCCAAATAGAAGAGATGCATAGGACGAAGTTGGAGGGAGACAGAGCTTCTGTGCCATCTCCGGGGTGCCAACCTCTTGTCACATCCGTGTGTTCACCAACCTGAAAGCTCCCCCAGCCTCGTGTTTCCAGTTTTTATCCCAGTTTCATTACAGAGGCACGGTTGATTAAATCATTGGCCATTGTCGACTGGGCTCAATCTCTAGCCCCTCTCCTCTCTCTAGAGGTCAGGTCTGTGCAGGGTTGGGTGGGGCTGAAATTTCCAACCCTCTACTCCTGCGGTCGATTTCTCTGGCATCCAGCTGCCATCCTGAAGCCATCTAGAGGGTCTGCCAAAGGTCACCTCATTAGCATAATTTCAGGTAAGGTCAAAGGAAGTCATTAGGAATAACAAAAGACATTCCCATCACTCAGAAAATTCCAAGGGTTTTAGGAGCTCTGTGCCAGCCAGGACAGAGACCAAATACTGTATATATAATTCTATTATACCACACTGGCATCCTAAGAAATCAGGAATCTTCTTTCTCAGTCTGGGAAGTTGGGGGATGGCTTAAGGGAGTAGGGGCATATGTGACCTTATGGCCTTTGTCAAGTCTCAGCACTTGGGAAGGCTCTTGTTAGAGATTTTAGTTGCTCATTTAACGAACCATGCAACCAACCACACCACCAGCTTCACAGTGTGCTGGGTCCAAGGCTCTGGGGGCCTAGGAGCCAGGAGATGGAGTTCGGAGAGGGGGCAGGAAGTACAGAGTTGAATTAAGCACAGCTCCTGCCCTGAAGGAGCCTGCAGTCCATGGAGAAGTACACAGCCTCTTGGCCTTTCCAAGCTTTTCCTGGAGATCATCTCTCTCTGCTATCCTCTGCTATCCTGTTAGGATTGTGTCTCACCGATAGAACATGCTTCTGGTGGAAGGGGATTTTGCTGTCCACACTGCCTGCCATTGGGAGCAGGGTGCCCAGTGTGGCAGCTGCCTCTCTCTCCCCCCCTGCACATATCCTCCCTGGATGACCCCTGTACCCTCGCTCACCTATGCTCTAGGCCGCCTTGGTCTGTTGATTCCTCCTTAAGCAGGGACAAGTCCATTTTTAGGAGTGATGAGTGGATGGAAAAATGTCACCAGTCACTCATGACAGATGCCGCCAAAGCTTAATTAAGACCAGACAGTTTCAGCTCAGGAACTTTACAGATGATGTGGGAAGAATGCTTGATCACAGAGCAAGGATTCAGGGTCTCAGGCAAGCTCCTGTTATGCATCTGTGTGTCCTTTGTGCAAAAAGGTCAGCTCTACAGTGTAAGGGCTG
This sequence comes from Neophocaena asiaeorientalis asiaeorientalis, assembly GCF_003031525.2. Classification (NCBI taxonomy): domain Eukaryota; kingdom Metazoa; phylum Chordata; class Mammalia; order Artiodactyla; family Phocoenidae; genus Neophocaena; species Neophocaena asiaeorientalis. Next base: position 2,232,201 of record NW_020173979.1, on the reverse strand, counting down.
CAAAATGTGTAACATGTCGTTTCTGCCCTCGTGGAGGTTACAGTTAAAATTTTTTAAATTGGTATGTGAAGAGAAAAAAGACATTAAATTATATTTATATTCCTACTGCCAATACCTCCTCAGAGAGAGAGAGAGAGAGAGAGAGAGAGAGAGAGAGAGACATTGGATTTTGGAGTCTGTCCCTGGTGCTCGGATTCTGCCTCTCTCTGCTAAGGGAGGCTGTGGGTCTGTCTGCTGGGTTTAGGAGGTGAATAAGCCAAGAGCCTTAGGTTAGGATTTTGGGAGAGACTTTGATGGGGAATTAGTCAAGACTGAGCATGAGGAGGGAGGTTTCTGAGGAAGCTGTGAGTTAGAAGAGATCAGAGATGTGAAGGAGAGAAATGGGGAAAGAGGGTTTGATTAAGTGTTGGTATGGATTATGAATTAGATCCCCTTTGATGTTCTAGAAGAGATGCCAGCAAAGATTAGAATTCTGATTATTTCTGGTCTCTAAACTGCACTTCCTGAAATGGGATATCAGACACTGGACCACATGACGCCCTGGTTTGTATTTGGGTTACATGCATTTTAAAATTAAATGAGTTAATGCATCTAGTGGTGTAAATGATAAAATACTATGCATTTGTTATTGCCAAGACTCCAGTAAAAATAATAACTCCCAATTTAAACTGAGGCCAGCTGTGCTATTTGAAAATATCTTCAAGATGAAATGTAAATTTAATCATGCTATTCTTATGCTTAAAGATCTTCAATGGCTCTCCCTTGCACTTGAAGTAAAATCCCATCTCCTTACTGTGGCTTCAGGCTAGGTCTCTGCCCAACCCTCCCAGGACATCTCAGGCCATTTTACTTACTCTGCTCTCTGCTCTGGCCCTACTGGTCTTTCAGTTACTGGAGGGCTGTAAACTCAGCAGCTTTGGGGGCCTTTGCATAGATTGTGCCTTCAGTCAGCAATGCCTTTCTTCTTATGCCCATGCACGGTATGGGAATATCATACCATATCATACTCTCCTGTACTTTGCATGGTTTGTTTCTCCTCATCCTTCAAGTCTTCTCTTAAATCTCACCTCCTTAGAGGTGACCCCCCCACCCTCTGATCTAAAATAAGTTACCCCATTATTATTTCTTATAGTGTAGTAGATTGAAAGGTGACTCCCAAGTTCCAGGTTCCACAGGCCCCCTGGAACTTGTGAATGTGACCTTATTTTGAGAAAGGGTCTTTGCAAATGTAATTAGGGATCTCAAAATGAGATCATCCTGGACTATCTGCGTGGGACCTGAATCCAGCAACAAGTGTTCTTTAAGAGACACACAGAGGAGAAAGTCATGGGGAGAAGAGGAGACAGCCACATGAAGAGGGAGGCAGAGATTGGAGGGATGCAGCCACAAGCCAAGGAGCATGTGGGACCACCACGAGATGAAGGAAGCAAGGATGATTCTCCCCTAGAGCCTTTGGAGGGAGTGTGGCCCTGCCCACTCCTTGATTTTGGACTTCTAGCCTCTAGAACTGTGGGAGAATACATTTCTGTTGTTTTCAGCCACCCAGTGTGTGGTGCTTTGTTACAGCAGCCACAGGGAGTTCATACACACCGCATCCTGTTCTTTTCCGTCATATTGCTTACGACGAGTTACTTTCACGTTGTGAACTTGGTGATCTAGTTATTATCTCCTTCCAACTCCTCAACATCACTTGTCACTGTCACATTCGGATCTTTTCCATTTCCTGCTCCATCTTCAGTGCCTGGCACGGTATCTGACACACAGCAGATGCCGAATAGATATTTCTTGAATGAATGAAAATAAATAGCACGTCTCCTTTTTTAGAATCGCTAAAGAAAGGACTACCTTCTGGAGAGCCTTGGACTCCTTGCGGTTGGAAAGCATGCTTCTCAAGCGCTTGACATCACCTGAAGATGTCAGGTGACAAAGAGCTGCTCCTCTTTGTAAGGGTTATAACCATTCCCTCTGAAGTTGAGCCCATGCTTTTAAATCTCCTTGCTAATCCTTTCTTTATGGAAAGGGGAGACACTTAGCTTTCCAATGACTTTGTCCAAATGACCCCAGACAACGATGGGGTTGGGGGGCAGCCTAACGTGGGGCCTGGAGGTAAATGCAGAAGGCCCAGGCACATCAGGTTTCAGTAGGATTCAGTGTCAAAGAAAACACATTCTTTAAAGAGAAGGGTAATTGCTAAAGGCTTTGTCTAATGTTAAGGCAGAGGGGATGGACCATTTGAACTGGTTTAGTATTCATGATAATATATGGTTCAGGACTCAATAAAAGGGTATAATTCTATTCAGGGATTCCACTGAGCTCATAAACCACGGGAGTGTGGCTTGTCAGCAGAATGTAGATTGGGTTACCACGGAACTTGTCAACAGGGACCACTCAGGGCTGTTGATCACTCCCGAGAAAAGATTATCATGGGGCTTCTCTGGACTGTGTGCCTAGAAAAATCGGTGCCCAGATAATTCCGTTAAATTGTGTATGCGTCTGTGGTCCCAAAGTATACCAAGGATCACAGTGGTACAAACGCTTTCATTGCATGGTATTTGTTAATGAAATTTATGTACAAAAAAATTTGTCCCCAAAGATGCCATAAACAAACAAGTGAGTGTTTCCTGGAACTCTGGGTGAAACAACATTTACCTTTAATCAAGAGTCATGACAGTAAATGTGAGAGTGCCGTGGTGTGGGGCAATGGGGAATAGTGGGGACTATGGTCAATTAGAAAGTGAATATCTTGCTTACACCCAGGGTTTGGCAAACAAAACTTGTCTGCAGGCCACTGTGAGATTTTGGTTTACATACTTATCTTTCCACTAGACCAGGGGTTCACAAACTATAGGACTTTGGGTCAAATCTGGCCCACCACTTTTATAAATAAAGTTTTATTGGAGCACAGTCCATTTGTTTACACACTATCTATGGTTGGTTTTGAGCTACAGTGGAAAAGCTGAGTAGTTGGGCAAGAGAACAAATGACCTTCAGAGACTAAAATATTTATCATCTGGCCTTTTACGGAAAAAGTTTGCCAACTCTTGCACTAGACTGTGAGCTTCTAGAGGGCAACTTGGCACATATTCTTAACTCAGTAAACTTGTTTACTTTGAGGAGGAGATTTTATATTAGCCATGGCAGGTGCTGTGGGTTGTTTACCCAACAACAATTTTCCTCTTCTTCCTTGCTAATGGGGTAGCGGTGGGCTTTAGGAGTAGGGTATGGGCTTCTCCCCAGTCCCAGAGGGCGAATTTTGGTTAGTTCAAGCCAACTATGGTAACCCTACTTCTCCTACTAGTTCTGTGCTTTAGGCATAGGTTTGGGATGGGATTATGGCCACTGAGAGGCAGGAAGTGTAGACTTCCCCAATGATGGAAGTCTACTGGTGGTTTCTGAGAAGGGAAATCTAAGGGATGGTTTCACATCCTTCGAAAGGGACCCAAGGAGTGCTGGGTACTTCTGCCGTCTGGACATTGTTGGGGGAGGATTTAGCACTTGCAGCAACTGTAGCATCTTGGGACAAGCCCAAGGGCAAAAGCCAAAGTTGAGGATTGCAGAGTGAAAAAACATAGAGCCTGGGCTCTCAATGACATAATGAAAACCAAATTAATCAATCCAGGATCTATCTTATTTTTTTTTGGTGGTTAAATGTCCTTATTGCTTATTCACTTTTAATTGGGTTAAGAAGCTTATACCTTAAAAAATTAAAAATATTATGTGGGTGGATCCGGTTATTCTTTCTTCTGGAGTTTATAATTTTTATGCCTGCTTACTAGGAAGGTCTCCTACAGATTTTATAAAAATGTTCCTCTGATATTATTTTATTTTTAATTCAGAACTTTATTAAGAATTAATTTTTTATATGGTATGAGGTAAGGGTCTAACTTCGTTTTTCTTCCAGATGGAGAAATAAAAATTCTTTGAGTGCATGAAGGTGAATGAAATCCAATGTACTCATAGAGTTTTCATAAAGATAATATGCTATTTTCTACACTGGAAACTAATATGACAAGATTGGTTTCTTAAAAATATCTTAGAAAATGGCTAACTTTGTTGATGATTTTTAAGTGTGATATTGATGTAACTGAGTGTTCTCTAATTTCCAAGAAGGAACCTAAAGTAACATGCAGATCCTTGCCAGAAGTTATCAATTTTAAGACAGACCATATCATGTCAGGGAAACACGCATCTTGTTAAGTTTATCCAATCTGGCCCATCCCAAGGAAAAAATATTGGTTTGTTTCCTAGTGCTGATTTAGAATGTTGAAGAAAAAAGTCAGAGTAAAAATGTATCAGTATCTTGCATTGACATGAAGGAAAGAGTGATTTTGAACTGCAGAAGGTCCTCGAATCTGAAGGTTATTGGTACTGGGAAACAACCTTTCAGGTAAATCTGCTTAAAATAGGGGCTAATATTTCTTATTGAGTCTAAACCAAACACATAAACAAGCAAACATGTGCTTTGTTAATTAAAAGAGACCTTCAATAAATTGAACTGATAACTTAGTAGGAGAAGATGTTTGCAATACACACACCAAAGATTAGTATCAAGAGTATAGAAGGAACACCTACAAATCAATAAGAAAAGAAAGTAGAAACATGGGCAAAGACAGATGTTTCTCAGAAGAGGGAGCACAAGAAGCCAATAAGTTTATTAATTCTTGTTCATATCACTAGGGTCAAGGTTGAGGCCTCAATGAAGTTCCTATTCACACCCATTTAATTTGGAAAAACGTACCATACACTTAACCAAATTTAGTTTATAATTGCAGCTGTGCACTAACTCTTAGAATGTATAAAGTATGAGTCAGATGTTTATTTTTTTGGTGTAATTAAAAAAATCACATCATCAGATGCATTACTTGATATCCAGAATCTTACTGTAAAAAGGATCAATGTTGACAAAAATATTTGAAGAAGTCAAATTTTGATGTTTAAATCATTCTTTTTTTTTTTTTTTTTTTTTTTTCCGTACGCGGGCCCCCCTTTTTATTAGCAAGACATGTCCTCAGGTGATTACTTCTCTTTATGCCACTTCAGCTTAGGAAAGCTTTCATTGGAACGCTCTACTTTTTTTTTTTTTGCCGTACGCGGGCCTCTCACCGTTGTGGCCTCTCCCGTTGCGGAGCACAGGCTCCGGACGCGCAGGCTCAGCGGCCATGGCTCACGGTACCAGCCGCTCCGCGGCATGTGGGATCTTCCCGGACCGGGGCACGGACCCGTGTCCCCTGCATCGGCAGGCGGACTCTCAACCACTGCGCCACCAGGGAAGCCCCCCAGTGGTTTTTAACAACGAAAGTTTATTTCTTGTTCATGGTACATGTTCATTGTTGGGTTGGCAAGGGCTCCTAGGCAGATAGAACAGCCACCATCTTCATTATGGTCAGTCACTATCCCAGATGGGAAATAGAAATTAAATGACACATGTCACTCTCACTCACAACTCATGGGCCGGAACTAGGCCCCACCTAACCATTAGAGGACCAGAAAGTACAATCCTACCATGTATTGGAGGGATAGAGCTGGAAATATCTGGGGAAACAGCACTCCTGATGTCCATGGTAGCTAAGTTCCAGCCTTGTCTTTGATGGAGGTAGGGGAATAAAATGTAGAGGGGTATAGAAAAGACACTGATCGCATGGAGGTGGGAAGACAGGTAGAGGTGAGAGGATGCTGGGATGGAATGAACAGGCTTCAGGGTCCCATGAGTGTGTGATTCAGTCTTCTGAAACTTGAGTTACCGTTTGTTGCTTAAAAATACAGAATTTTAGATCTCATCCCAGACTGGACAGAATTAGAGTCTGCCTTTTAACAAGATCCTCGGGCAATTTTTATGCATGTTAAAGTTTGAAAAGTTCTAATATGTATGGCAAATAAGAATATTTTAGGTAGCCTATGGACATATTTTTATCTTAATAATGATTAAACAATTAATTTTTAAATAATATTTGATAATTTTTTGTTCTATTACATTCTTTCTGTTTTTCCTTTTATGGAATTAATATCAGATAAAACAACTTATTTCACCAAAAGTTAGTCAATTTGAGAAAAATATTAACTTAAGAGTAGCACAGGTAGGACACCAATATGGGACAAAATGTCCATATTGGACACTTTGGGGGCTTCCCTGGTGGCGCAGTGGTTGAGAGTCCGCCTGCCGATTCAGGGCACACGGGTTCGTGTCCTGGTCCGGGAGGATCCCACATGCCGCAGAGCGGCTGGGCCTGTGAGCCATGGCCACTGGGCCTGCACGTCCGGAGCCTGTGCTTTGCAACGGGAGAGGCCACAACAGTGAGAGGCCCGTGTATGGCAAAAAAA
>NW_020173979.1:2216878-2225753 GCF_003031525.2 Neophocaena asiaeorientalis asiaeorientalis | reverse complement strand
AAAAAAAAAAAAAAAAAATTGGTACCTGGATGCCTGAAGTCTGGGAAACCCTACCCCACAGGAGATGCTCCTCCCAACCTCCCATTTCCCCACCCTGGCATCCCTCCTCCCAGATGTCCTGACCTCACCCATCTCCCTGTTTGCTTGCAGAGTCCCCTGGGACCAGCCTCTTAGTAGTCACAGTTAGAAGGAGACATGACAAAGACAGAGATGGAGTTTGGGCATGGAAGGGGAAATAGTCATTCAAATTCACAATATCTGAGTGGGAGAGGGATTTATCTGGAAATATCAGGCCTAATAAATATTAGGACTCTGAATCATCCAGCTAATTTCTTCATTTTCCCAGTCGCTGTATATGCATATGTGTGTACAGTCTCAAAATTCTCTCTGTTAAAGGTTATCAAACTAAAATTGAAAATCCCGAATGAGAGCAATGATGTTCAGAATATTCTTTTGCTAGTTTCCATTTTAAGCTGATCCATTAGAAACAGTGTCTTTCTCAGTCCTTACTGGTGGGGGATGATGGCTTCATAAGGTGATGCCTTTTTTTGTCCCTCATGTGGTAATGCCCACCCCCTCCAAAAAAAAAAAGATGTCCATGTCCCGATTCCCCAAACCTGTGAATATGTTGCATTATATGGCAAGAGGGACTTTGCAGGTATGATTAAGGATCTTCAGATGGGAAGATTATCCTGGACTATAAAGATGGATCCAATATAAACACAAGAGTCCTCTTAAGAGGGAGGCAAGAGGGTCAAAGGCAGAGAGGAGATGTGACAATGGAAACATGTTGAGGTAATGTGCTTTGAAGATGGAGGAAGGGGCCACTAGTCAAGGAATGCAGGCAGCCTCTAGAAGCTGGAAAAGACAAGAAAACATATTTTCCCCTAGTGCCTCAAGAAGAAATAGGCTCGATGACACCTGGATTTTAGCCCCATCAGACTCATTTTGGACCTCTGATTTCCAGAGCTGCTAGATAATAAGTTTGCATTGTTTTAAGCCACTAAGTTTGTGGTGCTTTGTTACAGCAGCCAGAGGAGGCCAATCCACCTCAACTCCCATTGCAGGGGCAGTGAAGTAGATATGGACTCCAACAGCCCGTGGGGACAGCCACAGGGACACCTTCTCAATTAAGACCCCCCAGATGGCTATTATCCCAGGATAATAGCCCTATTGACCCCAAAGTAACCTGTGCAGTCAAGTGCCCCTTACAAATAAAACTCACTTAAGTATATACGTATGCCCATCTGAAAGACGGACAAGCTGGGCCAAAAAGATACCTCCTTTTCAAAGACCCTGTTAGCATAAAACAACCTCTTCAAGTCACTCTCATAGTGATGTTCAAACATGACAAGCTAGCCCTGGGTTGGGGGAGTGGGGGGGTCCCACTTTCCTTCCCCAAATCTAAGTAGAATTTTGTATATTTAGGGAGAAGAATGCATGGTGGCTTCCTACTAATTCCCCCAATTCTTCTGGTCCCACTTTGCACTTTATTTCTAAATTTTAACAGTGTTTTTTCCCATGGTCCCAGAGGCTGAAGGTCATTTATTTCCTCCTTTTTAACAATGGTATGAGATCCACATGAAATTAACTCACCCATCCTACTTTTGTTTTTCGAAGTATAACAAACAAGATGTTGTGCTGGAGCTTTTTGCACACAGAAATCTGAGTTCGTTGTTCTAGTTGTGTGACGACTTTAAGTCAGAGTACTGCTCAGAGCCTTGTTTCCTCAGCTGTACAATAGGAGTGATAATTCCAAATTCTAAAGGTTGTTGTGAGGATTAAATTATTAAATGACATGATGTAGGGAAAGTACCTACCTCCATGTTCAACTGACGTTGCTCAATAAATAGCAGCTGTTATGACACTTTTCTTCTTAAATTAAATGTGGTGATCTCATGTTAGAGTTTTGACTTGAGATATGGCATTTTATGAGATTTTCCCCCTGGCATCCTAGGCACAGTAGTTTCTTACTGTGCATCCCCTGCCCTGCACTGTCTTTGTGGGATGGGCATTGTTGACTGAGTACTTAGCGTCTACTTTTTCTTTCTCCATCCCAACAGAACCTGGTTTTCTGGTTTCCACTTCTCCCCTGAGGCCTCTGGGTCCCACAGAATCTGAGTCCATCCCTGCCCCAAGGCCCTGATTGGCCTAAGGCTGATTGTCAATAATTGGTTCAGGAATTTGGATACAGTCCAATGATCACATGGCATTGCCCCAGCAACAGTTATTGGATCAGGGTGGGCATGTGGCCTGAGCGGGAATGAGGTACAAAGTCTTCTTTCTCTTCCTAGATACAAAAAGTAAGCAAGTGTATTTACTACAGGCTGCAGTATGCCACAATGACTGAAGCCAGCTTGAAGTGTAGAGTCAGTGTGTGGAGGAAGGCTGAACCCAGAGAGCCAGAGGAGTTCAGATAGAGCCCTGATCATATCATACCTGAAGCCCACACCATCTCTTGACTCCCTGTTGCGGGAGATAGTGTGTCTTCTGATTGTTCAAATAAGTTTGTGCCAGGGTCAAGCTAGAGGTTCTTTGTGGTAGAATTCTCTCCTCTATGTAAGTGGGCAGGTGCTGTATAAAAACACTATTCCCTATGTTATTCCCAAGCCTACAGAGCACCCTTTAAGGGATCAGGGCAGATCTGACCACGGCAAGGCTGGGTGAGTTTAAGGAAAAAAATGTAGACTAAGGATCATGCTTGCACCTCATGGAGGTAAAAAGTCCATTGAAGATAGGGTGATGAGTCCTGGGAGTGCTTCAGTGGCAAGTGAAATAAGACACGAATTTACCCCTTTCTACCAGAATCTCCAATTCCCTGTGAGAAGTAGCATGGCTCTGAGAGGCAGCATGGCATGGTGGGAAGAAGCATTCAGAATTGAGACTCTGATCAGGGTCTGGATCCTGACTCCCCGACTCCCTAGCTGGTCTACCTTTGGGCAAGTCACTCAGTCTCTCTGATTTATTATTTATGTGCATGCCTCCGAAAGTCTCGTATGTGCTGAGCACCACGCTAGGTACTTTTTGTGGATTAGCTCACTTTATCTTTATGCCCACAAATTGGGTATGTTTTACTAATGGGGAAATGGGCTCAGAGAAATGAATAACTTACCAAAATCACAGAACAGAAAATGATGAGACTGGGATTTGAAGCCAGATATTGGGACTCTGGAGACATCTGGTCAACCCAAACCACCACATCATACTGCCTCTAAGCTTCAAAGGAGCGGGAGTGGCTGGTTGCATGAGGCAGGAAGCTGAGGATAGTGACGGGGAAGCTTTAATATCCATAGCTCCTCCATTCTTTTATTTTTAACTCACTTCTACAGCCATCCCCAACACTATGATTAGCTTAACATTTTACAACATGGAACATTTGCTAGGGGCCTCCTAAGTCAGGTATTAGGGATGCAGGAAGGGTTGGGAGCCAAGCTCCTTTACAGTTACACTTCCCCAATTCCACTAACACCACTAAGTAAGACCTACACACACTTGACAATGGAGAACTATCCCAAGAGCCCCCTGCTGAGGCTGAGAGACCAAGCTCTTCCTTTAGAGGCTCTGAGTTCCCATGCATCTCATGTGCCTGGTCAGTTCCAACCACAATCCTGCCCTCTGGCTCCAAGTGGACCACAACTTGCCAGCCCCACACTGCAGACCAGCAAACTGAGTCCCACACCTGCTGGGAAAGCCCCAGATCATCACCTCCAACTGAAAATGAGACCTGGAAATGCTGGGCCCACCCTCACCAGCTCCCAGCCAATCATTTGATCTGAGTCCCATATCTTCATCCAATAGATGGGATGGATGATAGAGGGTCTGCCCACCTCACACTGTTTGAGACCAAGGAAGTCATATATGTGAAAGCACTTTGTAGACGGTAAAGTGTTCTACAGATGTGACGGTTGCATGATTAGTAGCAATGTGATCATCTTATATTCCTCCTCCTCATTTTAATGCCTCATGAAAAATGCCAACAAAAAGGCCACCAAATCTGTGTGAGATAGTAGATAACAATGGTAAAGGTACAGGCTCTGGGACCCCCAAAGAGTTGGGCCTATGCACTTACCAGCTGTGTGATGTTGGGACATTCCTTACACCCTAAGGCTCAGCTTCTTTGTGTGTAAACAGCAGGAGGGTGATACCCATGTTATGGTTGCGAGAATCCCTTTGGATTTAAAGTGCTTTTAGGAACATCTGTTTTGCCTGAGCCTTCATCAATCACTCCCCCTTGTTCTAGAAGCAGCACCTTGATTTCTCTCTGGGGGACGTCCCTATTGCATGCAGCCTTAGTGGGGTTGCCGGTCAAAGAGCCCTGGCCTCCCCTCTCTGATGTGCATCAGAACCTTAGCCATGCCGTACATAGCTTCTCTGCAGGGAATCTGACACCTGCACAACGTGAAGACAGGACACAGCTGGAGCTGATGAGGATGTGGTTTGGTCTTGCCGTCGAGAGCCCTGGAGCTGATCTGGTTTCCACTGGGAGACCTAGTTCATCTGTTTTTCCTTCAGTTCTGTGAGAGCCCTTGGAGCCTTCTGTTATCACCCATCTTTGGCCAGAGTGGATTTCCTTGCTAACCTTCTGAGCACCCTAACTGATCCAAAAGCTTAGAGCAAGAGCTTACCAGGTACATATTACACACGTAACAAACAATAGCTCTAGACTCAGCGAGTTAATCATGCACTCATGGGATCCTGAGGCCGGTTCATTCTACCCCAGCATTCCCCCTGCCCCCACCTTTCTTTCCTCTTTTGTACGATTGATGCCCTTTTTATTCCTCCTTTACATGTTATTCCTCCTCCAACAAAGACAAAGCTCAAGGCCCAGAACTTACCTATTATGGTCCTCATGAATGCTGCTCAGCAAATATTTTTATGCCTTCTTGGTTGTTGACTAACCTTACTTGAGGTGGTTGGCTGCTCTATCAGCCTGGATACTCTTGCTAACCCACAGTGAACGTGTACCATGAGCAAGAAACAAGCCTTTGTTGTTAAAAGTTACTGGGATTTAGGGATTGTTTGTTACTGCGGATAAACCTAGCCTAACCTGACTGATACATATACTCACTTTTCCTTTCAGCTCTTTGCATGTTGGAAGCACTTAGGAAGTGATTTCTCAAACTACTTATTTTCTTCTTCAGACCTACAACCACCATAAGGGCACTGTGATACCATTCTGAGCCATGTTCAGTGGCACAGAATTTGGTAAAACAAGAAGAGTAGGAAAACCCAATCCTGCTTCCTTGCTTCTTACTATGAGTCGTGAGGATGTACACCGCACTTCAGTGGGGTCATGGCGATGATGAGGTTCTCAGGTGTAGACGTATATCCCATCATTCAAGTGGGGACTCATTCAGCCAACATGTGCTGAGCTGAAACTCTGTTGGATGCTGTGCTAGCTGTAGGCAGGTGGGGGAAAATGTGGGTGAGAAAGCCAACAATCTGAGCCCAGCACTCTTCTGGATGTGAGCCAGATGGCCCGGCAAGAATGACTAACCCCGGTTTTGGAGATTCAGGTGACACTTGAGTCAAGTCCTTAAAGAGAGCAGGACTTACCTGGGCCAAAAATAGCTTGGGAGCAAAGCCAAGGGCATGAAGGGTGTTGGTGGGGAGAATTTTTGGCCCCCAGCTTCCCGGGGAATGTTAGACAGTGAACCCCCTGGAACTGTGGTGTTCAGAAAATTTGTGCAGGAAAGTTAGTAGGTTAGCTCTCCCAGCACTTTTCTTGTTGAGAGACAGGGATTTGGGCAGCCAAGGAGGCAAGTTTTCAAGTGTTTCGAAAAGAGCAGGCACTTGATCTCAGATGATGCCGAAACGAATGGGAACCACTAAAGCCAGACATTCTCCATGGTGCTTGGAGGAAATTAGCAGCCCCAGGAGCCAAGAGGGTGTCAGGCGGGGACTTGGGGGTGAAGAGTATGTGAGATGAAGGGGTTTGGGCATTGCTGTGGTTTCAGTTTTTCAGATGGAGCTGAGCATGGGTATGGCCACCACGAAGTTACTATTTTTAGCAGAATGCTTCAGGAGACCGACAGATCATCAGAGAGAAGGTCTTGTGCCCAAAGGGGAGGAGCCTCTAATTTTGGTACATCCGGGACACCCCCTAAAGTAAATATATATGCTCTTCTCATATCGTGCATGATGAACGTGAAGGTTTTCAGTAAAATGATGATCTTAATACCCTTTAATGATATAAATACCATGAAAATGAAATGTGCTCAACCTTGTCAGTAATCAGGGAAATGATGAGCAATGATTTGTACTGGCGTTGTTAGATTGAATTCCCAAGTTTGTGCAGGATCTACCGAGATATAAGCTACATTCTTTCCTGCTGGACTTAAACCTGGAGGGATACAGGCTGATGCTGTTGCAGCCATCTTGCCACCATGAGGGGTGAGCTTGTCTGAGAGTGGAGCTACACTGGAGGAAGGAGAGATGAGACGGAGAGAGAGAGAGAGAGATCAGGGCCTGATAGTACCATTGGAGTCCCAGGATCAAGCTGTACTCAAGGCTGGTACTCCCCTGGACTTTTCAGTTAAGTAAGCTAAGTTTGAGACCGATTTTCTATCTCTGGCAAGAGTTCTAGCCGACACAAGCATAATAATGGGGGAGAAAAGGCTCATGATATTTGTCAATTATTGAGTGTTTACTACATACTGTTATAAGCACTTTATGTGTATTGCTTCATTTAATCCTCCCAACAAGTCCATGAGTTAGGGTACTCTTATCCTCATTTTACGGACAAGAAAACTGAGGCTTATACAGCCCAAGATCACAGAGCCAAGTTTAGACCTAGGTAGTCTGGCCCCAGAGCTCATACTCTTAACTACTGTCTTATCAGAACTCTTGGTGCTTTCTCTGCGGTTGATCAAGGCTGGCTTGGCCTGAAGGTCTGTGTATGTGAGTACAGCCAGTGGGATCCTGGACATTCAGTCTGTAAGGAAAACCCACATGATGTTTTCAAATTCATTGTCTTTCTACATTTAGAAGGTGATGATGATTTTCCATACTGCAGTACAATGCTATGGGCTTAATTTGGTAAATAAATGTTTGCTTTTGGGAGGGAATAAATTGTTCTCCATCACCAGGAGATTTTGTCATGTCACTTTGAAGTTGGAGAAGCAAGGCGCCTGCTTGTTCACGGCGGCATTCACTTCCACACGGTAGCCTCATGTAATATATGCTGATGATCTTTCCCCATTTGTAGTCTCCGGGAAGATGTTATTTACTATCCCTGATGCTAGAGGAAAAAAAATTAGGTCACTGCCTCACACATCTTCCTTAAACCATCCGAACACATTCTTCTTTAGGCAGAGGTACATTTTCTGAAGAAGAGAAAACCGGCGCTTTTTTTCTCTTCTAGTCCAACTTTTCTAAAACCAAGACTGCTGTGTTCTCAAATGTTTGAAGCTAGCGTTCTGAAATGACGTCAAATGTGTTTCTTTTTCTTTTATGAAGTGCGTGAGCTGCAGCCTCTGTTCAGCAGTAACATCATTATATTTTTATAAAGTCCCGAAATCCTTTAACCCCGGAAGCATGGACTCTCTGCACCTCCTCTCCCTCTTGCCATTGGAGGACATCCAAGATGCCCAACTGGCCTGCCCCGCCCACTGCGGGCCATCTCCAAGATGCTCAGGGTTTGCACTGCATGGTGCACACAGCCGGGGCGCACAGACCTGTGCAAATGAGCTCTTTTGAAAGCTGCCATCTCCAATGTCGGTGTTTCGTGGACGAAACCTTATAAAGAGAGTCACTGGTCCACCTCGTTTCTGCCAAATTTTGTCAATGTGGAATTAAGTTTTTTTTTTTGCTTGTTTTTGCTTTGGGGTAAGTCATAATCTTTTTGAAATAATTTACTTTGTTGTTTTTAAAAAATATGCAAAACATTTGGAATGGGTTTCTTTGATTCTGATTGTACCCTAAAAGAATGTAGAATTTTCACCCCTTCTGAAATTAAAAAAAAAAAATCCTGTTACATGAAGATCAATCGTTAAAGTCCTTTTAGAGTCCCATGAAACACTTATTCTCAAAATATTTTATGTGAGGGGATACTGAGAGAGCATGTATACAGAGGCTTTTGAGTCAGATTAGGGTCAAATCCAAGGGCTTTACTTAGTAGTTGTGGGACTGGGCAAATACTCCACATTTCTGAGCCTCAGTTCCCTCCTCCATAAAATGAGGAAAATAATATCTCTATGCAAGGGATGAAGAATACGATAAGCATCTGAGACATAGGTACTCATCAAGTGATAACTGCTTTTTCATTTTTTATTATTTTTAATGCTGTATAGTTGATTTACAATGTTGTGTTAGTTTCTGCTGTACAGCAAAGGGATTCAGTTACACACATGTATACATTCTTTTTTTATATTCTTTTCCATTATGGTTTATCACAGGGTGTTGAATATAGTTTCCTGCACTATACAGTAGGATAAACCTTGTTGTTTATCCATCTTATATATAATAGTTTGCATCTGCTAATCCCAAACTCCCAATCCTTCCCTTTCCCACCCCCCAGATGACGGCTTTTATTATTGCCCTTCGTTGTGGTTTTTCCCTCTACGTGAGATTCCCATAGGAACTTAAGTACCAACCATAAGCTTAAGGTGGGGAAGCAGGGGTAAAGGTAATGTGATGCCCAGGTATACATTGTGTCAAGCAAAATTTTACGAAAGTTAGGACTCAAATCCAAACCCAAACAAACAGATATTGGAAACATTCATTTGCTTTCAGGAAGATTCATCTTTAAGCTTCCTGGATTCATTCATGACTTCCTGTGTAGGCTACTTTGGGGAGTGTATTCCAGACACAGTCTGAGGTCTGTTCTCCAGGATCTTGTCCTGGACCCAGAGGAGACTGCACTTTTTTTTTTTTT
>NW_020173979.1:2154781-2216843 GCF_003031525.2 Neophocaena asiaeorientalis asiaeorientalis | reverse complement strand
TTTTTGCGGTACGTGGGCCTCTCACTGTTGTGGCCTCTCCCATTGTGGAGCACAGGCTCCAGACGCGCAGGGTCAGTGGCCATGGCTCACGGGCCCAGTCGCTCCGCGGCATGTGGGATCTTCCCGGACAGGGGCACGAACCCGTGTCCCCTGCATCGGCAGACGGACTCTCAACCACTGCGCCACCAGGGAAGCCCGACTGCACTTCTTTTGAAAAGCAGATTTAAGGTAGAAGTCAGGGTGCCATAAGAGGAGACAGAAAAGCAGAAGAGATGTGGAGGAAAGTGGGGAGGGGAGTGGGCCTGGAGGAGGGGCAGCCTCGGAAAGCAGGGGACGTCCCTTTAGGAAAACCTTAGGAGAAAGGCACACAGCGGGGTGGGAGAGGAGAAGGAGAGAGGAGAAAGGAGAGGAGTCTCAACTGCTGGATGAGAAAGGCCACGTGCAAATGGTTAAAATATTGCTCACTTCTATTATATCATGAAAAAAAATGGCAGTGACCAGAGCTGCCTGGATTAGGAAAAAAGGGTGTAATTCCATCTTGGGGCTTCTGGTGAATTGAGCTTGTGGTTCTGTGGTTTATGATGTCACCAGAACCCCTGGCTGGAATTACAGCCTTTTAATTTACAACTTGGTAAGTGGGGAGGCCGAGGGTCCATCATCCCTGCTTGAAATGTGGTGAGGACCCCAGGGTCGAGGTTGGCCTGGGAGTGAAGGTCTGGAGGCTGGCCCCTTGTACCCTTAGTGGGTAGATAGTCTTGGTCAAGCCACTTTTCCTGTTCTGTCTTCTCCCCCTGTCTCCCCATCCCTCCCTCCTCATTTCCCCGAGTTGTACAGCTTGATTTTCCTATGATTTATTTTATAAAAAAACCCATGTTAGCTAGATTCCTCTGGCCTTCACGCTCATTAAGCTCACAGTTCAAACCTTTCCGTCTCAAAACCCACGCAAGAAAGGCTCAAATGTGACATCTCTGACTTCTAAAGGAAGAGCCCCACAGTGAACTGGGGAGCTCATTTCTGTCTTTTGTTCTATCCCCCAACCTCCTGCTTCATCATGCATGCCAAGGTCAGGAAGTGATGGAGCTGGTGGTGGTACCACTGGTCCAGTGGTGAAGCCTCAAGAGTGACTGTTCACAGCCTCCTCCAGCATGGCAGCATTTGGTGCCCCAAGTGCCTTTGGTTACCCTAGCTCCTCAGCCTCCATTTCTTCTTCAACCTTTAACATAGGTTTCCTGAATATTTATTATGTACCAGGAGGCCCTGGACTCAGATCTTGGGATAAAATGGAAAGCAAGATAAATATGACTGCTGTCTTCATGAAGGCTCCTCCAGCCTGCTTGACATTACCATTTTGGGATTGCATAGATCTCAAAGTTAGAAGGTCCCAGCCCTTATTTCCAAATTCACCCATCCTTAAGCGTTCCCCGTTTCAGTTTCTGCCACTATCATTGCCAAGTTGCTCAAGCAGAGATCCAGAGATCCAGGAGTTTCGTGTCCGATTTCTCCTTTTCCCTCATCCCCAACAGCCAATCTATTGGCTAGTCTTGTCCATGGTACCTCCAGGATAAAACTCTTTTGGACCACTTTTCTACATCTCACTGACATCATTTTACTCCACCAGCTCTTCATGGTTGCAACAGCATCCCAATTGCACCTCCCACTTCTTTATTGTTCTCTCTAATCCAAGAGTTCTCAAAGTGGGGTCCTCAGACTAGCGGCAGTAGCAACACCTGGGAACTTGTTAGCAATTCATATTCTTGGGCCTCCCCCAGACCTATTGCATCAGAGTCTCTGGGAGTGGGCCCCAGAAGTCTTGAGTTTTACAAGCACCCCAGGTGATTTTGATGCAAGCTTACATTTCAGAACATCTTCAATCCATCCTCTGACCAAGCAGGGTACTTTTTAAAAAATGCATTCTCTTATTTTTTTAAAATTTTGTTTTATTCAAGTATAGTTGAATTACAATGTTGTATTAATTTCTGCTGTATAGCAAAGTGATTCAGTTATACATATGCATACGTATTTTTTCATATTCTTTTCTATTATGGTTTATCACAGGATATTGTATATAGTTCCCTGTGCTATACAGTAGGATTCTGTATACAATAGCTTATCTATTCTGTATATAATAGCTTGCATCTGCTAACCCCAAACTCCCAGTCCATCTCTCCGCCACCCCCTTCCCCCTTGGCAAGCACAAGTCTATGTCTGTGAGTCTGTTCCACAGATATGTTCATTTGTGTCATATTTTAGATTCCACCTATAAGTGATATCATATGGCATTTGTCTTTCTCTTTCTGACTTACTTCACTTAGGATGATAATCTCTAGGTCCATCCATGTTGCTGCAAATGGCATTATTTCATTCTTTTTCATGGCTGAGTAATATTCCACTGTATATGTATATAGTACATCTTCTTTATCCATTTATCTGTCTATGGACATTTAGGTTGTTTCCATGTCACTATTCATTCAGGTGAATAGTGCTGCTATGAACATAAGGATGCATGTATCTTTTTGACTACAGTTTTCTCCAGATATATGCCCAGGAGTGGGATTGCTGGATCATAGTCTTTTGAGGAACCTCCATACTGTTTTCCATAGTGGCTGCACCAATTTACATTCCCACCAACAGTGTAGGAGGGTTCCCTTTTCTCCACACTGTCTCCAGCATTTGTTATTTGTAGAGTTTTTATTTTTTATAAATTTATTTATTTATTTTTGGCTGCGTTGGGTCTTCGTTGCTGCACGCGGGCTTCTCCCTAGTTGCGGCGAGCGGGGGCTTCTCTTGTTGCGGAACACGGGCTCTAGGCATGTGGGCTTCAGTAGTTGTGGCACGTGGGCTCAGTAGTTGTGGCTCGCGGGCTCTGGAGCACAGGCTTAGTAGTTGTGGTGCACGGGTTTGGCTGCTCAGTGGCATGTGGGATCTTCCCGGACCAGGGCTCGAATCTGTGTCCCCTGCATTGGCAGGTGTATTCTTAACCACTGTGCCACCAGGGAGGCCCTGTAGAGTTTTTAATAATGGCCATTCTGACCGGTGTGAGGTGGTACCTCATTGTAGTTTTGATTTGCATTTCTCTGTGCATTCTCTTATTTACCCCCATTTTACCGATGAGGAAACTGAGCCCTGATCTTAGAGGGTAAATTGGATTATATAACTTCCAAGCCGAAAATCCATCAGGAACCTCCCACTGCACTTAGAATAGAACCTGCACCGTCTGGCTCTGGCCTCTCTCCCCAGCTTCCTTTTGAGCAATGCTTTTCCTTGGACTCACTTGTTTCCAAACATTCTTATCTTTCAGTTCCATGAACATACAATTCCCTTTCTAGCCTCAGGGCCTTTGCGCATACCATTCTTTCTGCCTGGAACCCTCACTCTTACTTTATATGAATAGCACCATCACCTCATCATTCTTGCTCAGCAAAAATGTCACATCCTCAGAAAGACATCCCCTGACTGTCTTAAAATAGATTTCCTTAAGATCTCAGCTCAAATATCACCTTCTCTGGGGGGCTTCTCTCGTTGCCCTAAGCAGAATTAAATCCGTGATCTCCCAACACTCTGGATGGCACCATCACGACACCCATTTTCTTGTGAGGCTGGGGAGGGGGGCAGTGGGATGGCAAGACTGTGGCCTTTGAGGCACAGAGACCTGGGTCCACAAAACAGGCTGTGTCACACCCTGGCTGCTCACCACTTCCCCTCTCTGAGTTCCCTCATGTGCGCGATGGGGAGTTTCTCGTGAGGATGCAATAATGTGCCTGGCACAGGGCAGGTCCCTCAGAAGTGGTAGCTGTTAGGTTTTAGAGTGAGTTATTCTTATAACTCTCTCGCCCAAGAGCTCCTGGAGAGCTGGCCTGTGTCTTGTCATTTGTGCTGGTTAAGGGAGGAGGCATAGGGAGTCCCCTGCATGCCCTCCCCAGGGCATGGTTTTGGTGGCCAGCTGGCCAGAGGACAGTGAGAAGGCAGTCTCTGTCTGTGGGTGAGCCTGGCCTACGAGTCACAGGGAGAAGGAACACAACTGGTTTGAAAAGCAAGCTAGACCTCTTCACCTATGTGCCCCTCCAATGAACATCACAAACAGATGAGCCAAAAACGCAAAGAAAATCATGGGATCATAGATTGAGTTGAATATCCCATTTGCCCAGAGATGCCATCGAGTTGTTTTGTGATGCTGCTTGGAAAGGCCCAGTGGGTGTCTTTACTACCTGAAACTGCTTCCTGCCAGCTATTGCCCTCAGTTGCATGGATGGCAGGGAATGCAGGAGACACCAGATTCCAAGGAAGTGCATCAGGCATTTGCCTGACCCTCACTTGGTCATAAGTGAAGTCTGCTTCTCTCTCGTGAGACTCCTGGTGTATGTAGGATGCTGCCTGTCTGGTCCACCCTCTTTCACAGAGCCTCTTGAACCGTTCCACCCACTGCTGACCTCCGCCCAGGCCCATGAGCAGGAGGCTCACCTCTAAGTTCAGCCGTGTCTGCCATCTTGTACTGTGCTCTATCTCGGGGGCACTTTGAGGTCCTGGCTTCCTCTGGAGGCAGGGCTTTGCCACTGGTCAGCTTCCTGAGTGTTCTCTGGGCACAGCACACACTAGGGGGACCTCTACTTCCAGGCATCCCTTAGTGTATATCTGTATTTTCCACACCTGAGGCATTTGGATCTCACTTTCATGATTTTTGCCGTAGTATGTTTGCAACTGCAGTTGCCCCTCATATCTGTGGGGGATTGGTTCCAGGACCCCCATGGATACCAAAATCCAAGGATGCTCAAGTCCCTTTATAAAATGATGTAGTACAGTCAGCCCTCTGTATCCATGGGCTCTGCATTTGTGTATTCACCCATCCATCCCTGGCTGGTTAATCTGCAGACGCGGAACCCATGGATGCTGAGGGTCGACTGTACTCAACTGCCATGAAACCATAAAAATAATACAAAAAAAGCAAAATCACTTTATGCATTTCCGTTAGATCTGCCAGAGACTTGAGCTGGAGGGCTTCTTTCTCCTTGTTGAAAGTGAGAACAGCAAGTTTTAGAGATGTGTTAAACTGCTACTTTTTCCTTGAAATAATCAGAAAGTTTGAAAGAGAATTGAGAACGAATTAATCCCTTGATTGAATGTTTTTTAAGGCTATGTCTGGTACCACCTAAACCATTTTAGGTATAGTGACTATAGTTAGCAATACTGTTTTATATACAGTACTTCAAAATTGCTAACAGACTGGATTTTAAATGTTCTCACCACAAAAGAGGATCGTTAATTATGTCATGTGATAGAGGTGTTAGCTAAAGCTATGGTGATAATCATACCGCAATATATAAATGTATGAAATCAACACATCGTATACCTTAAACTTATACAATCATATGTAAATTATACCCTAATAAAAATAACTAATACGGGCTTCCCTGGTGGCGCAGTGGTTGAGAGTCCGCCTGTCGATGCAGGGGACGCGGGTTCGTGCCCCGGTCCGGGAGGATCCCGCGTGCCGCGGAGCAGCTGGGCCCGTGAGCCATGGCCGCTGAGCCTGCGCGTCCGGAGCCTGTGCTCCGCAGCGGGAGAGGCCACAACAGTGAGAGGCCCGCGTGCTGCAAAAACAAACAAACAAAAAAACGAATACGTAGTTAAGGCACAAAGTGTTTTAGCGAGATTAACTCACCTATCTTTGGAATAATCCTGTGATGGTGTATTATAATTATCCCGCTTTTCAGACAAGGAAATCAAGGCATCTAGTGGCTAACTTGCCCGTGTTCATACAGCTATTGGGTAGTGGAGGCAGAATTTGAACCCAGCTAGCTGCCTAGTTCTGGATGCCTTCATCTCAGATGCTACTCTCGCAGCCTCTTGGAGGTCCCACTCATCCTAATACTTTGGGGATGCTGGCCGTGTGGAGAGCTATGGATGGCGAGGCCAGGCCATCTCTTCCCTGGGCATGGTGGGTCTGGCTCAGGCAGAGCTGCGTGACCCATCGACAGAGCTGCTTCCTCCTGGGGCCAGGAGCTGTGATCATCATTGAGTCTGTGGTGCTTCTGTGTCTTTAGCTCTGTTCTGTTCATTGAGCACCTGCTGGGGACTGGGGACATGGACACAGATACGCTCCTTGCTCTCGAGGAACTCACAGTCATCCAGTGGGGGAGCAGGACCATGAATGGACACTGAAAGAGCCGCGTGATGGAGTTCTATTACAGAGGGGAGCACAGCGGGGTGGGCTGGGCTGCAGGCACCTCATTCAGGTTGGGAGGTGGAGAGGTAGGTGGGGTTTGGAGAATGCTTCCTGAAATGAGGAAGGAAACAAAGAATGTGCAGAGCAGAGGGAAAGTGAGAGAGAAGGCACAGGGCTGACCAGCTGGGTATGGGCAGGGCAGCATGCTTCTCGACTCCCTTGGAGAACGTAGGCAAGTCTGGGTTCCCTTCCTGCCCTTGCTGGGAAAGTCCTGCGCAGCACTGCAGGGAAGAACTTGGGCCAACTCTCCTCTGTCATTGCTTTTTCAAAGGGCGCAGATTTGAAGTGTATGCCCAGCGACCGGTGAAGACCTCCGGCTCAACAGAGAAAAATGGAAGCTGTGGTCCCCAGTCGCTCCGGCGAAGAAGCAAAGATCACCGCAGTCTGATTTTTACAGACTCCGTACCACTGTTGCAGCCTGTGATTCTGAGGTGCAAAATTGGCCAGCCCAGAGAGGTAATTTTCGGGGTGAGTTTGTTTATTTTAAACCCCACACTGGCAGTTGGGTCAGATTTTTATGTGATGATTTTGTGTTCTGCATATAAGGAAGTACTGCTCGTTGGCTACCATGAATGTGTCCAAAACATCTCTCTCCAGAATAAACTCGTGCTTTGCTGATGAAATGAAACATACTGGGGCCACACTCAGAATAGAACGTGCTTGGTGTGGCGATCCCTGGTGAGCCGCTAACCAGAACCCGAGAACTTGGAGCTCCTTACCGAATGCAGGAGCCTTCAGAACATGGAGCCGAAAGGCTGTGCTGAGTGGCAGGCTGTGAACATTTGGGGGGTATGCAAAGGCTCCCTGGAGTATTTAAAGGATGCCCGCACTCTCGTGCAGCATTTGATAAGTGGTGGTGGAGGACCAGTATTGGCACAGGAGGGGAGGAAAAACAGTCATAATTCAGACCTTTTACCCAGGGCAGTTTAGGTTGTATCTAAGTGGAAAATGGAAGTTGTTTGGAAATCTGCTCAGGACACACAGGCAGCTGGGAAACCTGACCGTCACTAGTGAACTGAAGGACACTGTCTGTGTGGCCTCAGTAACCTTTTTGTGCAAAACTCGGAGGTTTAGGCTGTCAGGGAAGCTTTCAGGTCGCTTTCAGATTTGAAGTCCAGTTAAAGGAAAGGTAAGTAGGAATTTGCTGAGGTTGTTTTGCTCAGGGTATTGGGCCAGGTTCTTCAGCTGCAAGCAACGGAAACTCTCTGGGAATTTATCGGCAGGACATCGGGCGCACTGAGGAGCGAAAGAAAAGCTGAGTGCCTGAGTCCTGCAAAGCGGGGGACCCAGGACAATGCTGGGGACCTGGGTAGCAGGACTTAAATGCTGTCTCTGGGGCTTTACCAACCATCAGAGTCTAACCTTTTTTGGCCTTGTATTGCTTTACTCTAGCTTCGAAATTTCTGGGTGAACTGGGTCTGATCGACCCTATCATGGGTCCAGTACCCACTCCTTGGGCAGGGGAGCACAGGGAGCCTGAATTAACTGGCCCCCCAAGACTATGCAATGGGGAGTGGGTAGGGAGAAAAGAAGAACAACTCCCCCCCAAAAAGTGTGTTGTTACCCAAAAAGGGGGGCATAGATGCTGGATGGGCTAGCATAACAGATTTCTCTTACTCAGAGATAATGAATAAAAAGGTGACAATTTGGACTGTCACACGGCCTATTTTTTGAGGTCATAGTAGCATGAGTATGACATTTGGTCTTCTTAGCCTGATCCTATGGAACATTTGCTTAAATATTCCAGTCGGCTGGTGCAGGGACAGGCATTTCTACCTGTGGTCCATGACTTGGCCGTAGTGCAAGATCCTTGCTATTTCAGCCATTTGTCTTATCCACTCTTGGTTAGGCTGGAATGAACAGGATTAAGTGAAGCTGAAAGGACTGGAATGATGATATTGCGGTCTATCTTTTCAGTTTGGGAGTCATAACCATGATTTTTTTTTTTTTTTCTTGGTCAGGGTTCTTTGCACATGTTCCCTGGACCAGCAGGGCAAAGGAACAGGAGGAATATGAGGGGAATTGACAGTGACCTTTAAAAATGGCTTGGTTGGGCTTCCCTGGTGGCGCAGTGGTTGAGAGTCCGCCTGCTGATGCAGGGAACACGGGTTCGTGCCCCCGTCTGGGAAGATCCCACATGCCGTGGAGCGGCTGCGCCCGTGAGCCATGGCCTCTGAGCCTGCGCGTCCGGAGCCTGTGCTCCGCAATGGGAGAGGCCACAACAGTGAGAGGCCCGCGTACTGCAAAAAAAAAAAAATGGCTTGGTTAACTCATGGCTTAGTTAATTCCCTTGCCCTCTTGGGTTAGGTAGGCAAGTTACATTGTTAAATTTCCACTAAGTACTGTTCTTACCAGGCACTGACAGTGGAGAAACAGCTCTAAGCAGCATTTTCCAAAGCATGTTTTATGGGATATAGACCTTGAGATCCTTAAAAAAAAAAAAAAAGGGAGTCTCAAATAAGCCTGGAATATGATGCAAATTACACGGTTGGATATTCATGATGCACATTAGTATATTAAAGGAGCTGATAAGTCCTGCAGTGAATAAGCCTGTTTAGTTTTGTCTAATTTGGCATTTCTAAGCATTTTTGACCACAGAACATTTAAAAATAATACCTGTTACTAAATAACACCTCTGGCTTTGAGGAATGCTGACACTGCTCTTTCACCTCTGTTGCTCTGGAACACATGGGTGGGGTCATTGGTCACGTCTTCATCTTCTTGGCACTTATAGATTTCTACATGGTGACTTCAGAGGCCGTGTTTCCTTATATTTGATCATTGTAAAGTAAGCCTGAGGCCTCACAGCATACTTCCATGTTGCTCCAGATTTGCTGTGCCAAGGTTCTTTTACCGTGCCACCAGTGTTTGTCAGGTGCCAATTACAGAGTGTTCTGTGAGGGCACATTTGGGAGCAGAGAGCGAATAAAGGATGGACCCTTCCTTAAAGAGCCACTGGGCTCACAGAGGAAGAGTGAAGAGCAAACGAATCACTAAAAACGGTAGAATGAATAACAATAAACAGATGCTCTGTGCCAGCCCCAGGATGGGCTTGGCATTCTGTGGGCATCTGCTAAGGACACGTAAATTATGTACATCCTACCTAAAGCTCAGCCACTCTGCTCTAGAAGCATTCTTTTCCCTTTGTACAGGTAAGGGAACTGAGGTTCCTGGAGGACTGTCTCTTGCCTAAGATTTCACCGTCGGTGAAAGATGGGAAAGATGGAGGCAGGTTTGAGTCTGAAGCACAGGGTCCTTCCAAACACTCCATGCCGCTGCCATTTCCTGACCAGATTTCCTAAACCCCAAAGCTGGAAAGTTTCTGAGACTGTCATATGTGAGAGTGGGCTCAAATATTTAAATGAGTACTGTCCCAGAACACCTGAGCTGTGATCCTTGTCAGCAGTGGGAACTGACAGCAAGGCAACTTTAGCCTTTAAAAAAAAAAGTTATTTCTAATTGCATGAGCAATTCATAAATAAACTCTTCTAAAAAATAAAAATATCGCAGGTGAGCTATTCTATAACAGCTACCCTGGTCTCCTAGTCTCTTCCCCAAAGGTAAGCCACGTGATCAGTTTGGTAGGTATTCCTCCAGACCTTATGTACAAATGGATATAATATGGGAATATCACACTAAGTGAATTACCTTGCAGATTTTCTTTTTTCATTCAACAGTATATTTGAAGCTCTTTCTATGTTAGTATGTATACCTACATCATTCTTTTCTTCAACTTTTTATGCTGAAGCAACAACTTCTTTTGAAACACAGAAGTTGCAAGAATAAGAATAGTTCAAAGAATCTTCAAATATCCTTTCTCCAGATTTCACGTTTGTTATATATGTGTGTATATATATGTATGTATATAGTTATACATATGTAAGTATAGAGTATGTATGTATATATGTATGTATGTAGTTATGTAAGTATAACTATATAGACACACATTATATATATAATTTAATGTTATTCTATAGATAAAGTATAATTTTCTTCTCTGAATCATTTGAAAGTAAGTAGTGTACCTCATGTCCCTGCTCCCCTAAATACTTCACTGCATAAAAGTAAAGATATTCTTTTAAATAGGCATAGCAATTATCAACTCCTCTAAATATAAATTTGACGTGCTACTTTGACCTAGTCTACCATCTTTATGCCACTTTTGTCAATTAATTGAGTAATTGTCCTTTGTAGGATTTTCCCCTCCAATCTAGGATCCAGTCTAGGATCGGATATCGCCTCTAGTTGTCATGTCTTGTTTGTTCTTCTATTAATATGGAACGGTTTTTACAGTCTTTCTTTGTACTTTATGATATTGACGCTTTTGAAGAATACGGTCGCTTTTTATGAAATGAGCTGTTTCTTATTTGGGGTTTTCTGATGTTCTCTCATGATTAGATTGATGATTCGATTCAAGTTAGGCATTTTCAGCCAGAATATTATATAGTTGATGGGTCCTTCTCAGGGGACCACATCTGCACACTCACCGCATTCCTCTACCCCTCGCTGGTGATGCTAATTTTGATCACCCGGGCAAGGTGTGGTCTGAGTTGTCCACTGTAAAGCTACTATTTCCCCCCCCCCTTTTTTCCCCTGATGGTTCCCCGCAACTGTCATGTGGTCTATTGGAAGGCACTTAAGACCGTGCAAATAGCCTTCTCCTTGTCAATATTTCCCCCCAGATTTAGCATCACTTGATGATTTTTTTTTAAACTTTTAAAAATTAATTAATTATTGATTGATTTAGTTGCGCTGGGTCTTGGTTGTGGCAGGCAGGCTGCTCAGCTATGGCTCACCGGCTCCTTAGTTGCAGCACATGGGCTCCTTAGTTGTGACATTCGACCTCTTAGCTGTGGCACGCATGTGGGATCTAGTTCCCCGACCAGGGATCGAACCCGGGCCCCCTGTATTGGGAGCGTGGGGTCCAGTGCACTGTGCCACCAGGGAAGTCCCACACTTCGTGATTCTTGCCTGAACCAATCTCTGTTGAGATGGCTGCAAAATGATGATTTGCTAGCTGTAACAATCCCTCCATGTATACCAGTGGGCTTGGCCTTCTCTTGTAAGCTAGGGCCTTCCCTTCTCCCTATGTATTTGTTTATCTATCTGTTTATTATTGACTCAAACATTTGGCCAGATTTGGCCAGTAGAAGCCCCTTCCTGGTTCTTTGTGACACGTACCCATCTTTTTTTTGGTATTTCATTACTTTCTGGCATTACAAAAATGTTCCAGGCTCATCGTGTACCTACCCTGCCTCAGTCCTGGAGCCATCCATTTCTCCAAGGACCTCTGGTTTCTTTTAGTAGGAGATGGTATCATAGACCGAGATCTCTACTGGATCTCCTTGCTTCTCTCTACTACGTTCTTTTTGACTGCTGCCCGCTATTTCTTAGAACGGCCGCACCACAGTTTATTCCTTGCTCTGTTGATGGACGTTTAGATTGCTTCCAGTTTGTTCCTATATCTCTCAGTTAACATTCTTGCACACACTCTTTGTGCATTTGTGCAAGGAGTCTCTCTCCAAGGGTGGGTGATGAGAAGCAGAATTGCCTGTTCTAAGGTGTGCATGTTTAAAATGTTACTAGATATTTCCAATTTCTTCTCTACAGAGGCTCCACCAATTTAGAGCCCAACAAAGAGGATATGAGAATCTTTCTTTTTCCACACCCTTTCTGATGCTTGGTATTATCAAACATTTTGTTTTGACATAATCTGAGGGGTGAAAAGTGTTGTCTTACTGTCTTCATGTTCATTTTCCTGATTGTGAGGACGAACAGCTTTTCGTGTGTTTATTCGCCGATTGGCTACCTGTCATTTCACTGGAGGAAGCAGAGAAAGCTTTGAGGGCTGTAACAGTTGAGCCAGACCTCACTGGATGAGAAGGCTTTCAGGAGGTAGGCAAGACAGGGAGGCTGTTTCAGACATAGGAAACAACAGAGCCAACCACAGAGCAGTTAGGGCCAAGTGGTCGTAGACTTTGGATACCCCACTTTCCTGGGGTGGGGCTCGCTATTTCATCCTGGCACTGCCTCTTTCGTGGTCATCTCCACGACAAGCTTTGCAAAGAGCCTCCAGAGATGGGCGGTTGACTCCCTGGCCTTCTATTTTAAGATCATATTAGAATTCACACACACCTTCCTTGTCTGGGTGAAATTTAATGGGGCTGAGGTAGCCAAATGTTTTCCTTAAGGCAGTAAAACCAGCTGTGTTTACCAAAATTGAATCAGTAGAGGGTGGAGCCAACAAAGGGAAGGATATTGGTGAAATGACCCGCAGTGGGATATACACTGATTGACCAAAGGTATTAAGCAAACGAACCTCTATCCGGAAACAACAGATGGAAGCCCAGCACAATGTGGGGTATAGTGATTAGGGCCAAAAGAGAGGCCAGCTTTTCATTGTGGCTCAGTGGTCAGAGGCGTGGAGGAAAGGCAAGATAGTGTTTAAGAAATGATGATGTCTTATTATGAGAATCATTTTGCAATATATACATGTATCAGATCATTATGTTGGACACCTTAAACTACCATATCTCAGTGAGACTGGACCCAAAACATGTGAAAAGAAAGGGAAAGAACAATGAAGCTGGTTACAGGGTTCTGATGGCATTCTGCTAAGACATGGGTGCAGGGTCACTTCATAAGGTATAGGAGACGCCTTCTTTCATAGAAAAAGGGGCTTCTGTGGGAGGAAAGAGCAAAAAGAAGGGGCTTCGTCTGGAGCATGAGGGGTTTAGGTCAGAGGTTTGGAACTGATGGGGACGATCATAATGGTTGAAGTGATTTCTCAGGGAAGTTTCTGAAATGTCCTCTTTGTCTCCGATAAAGGCACAGATTCTTTTCTGCTGGAATGATTTGACCCGTGTGAAAGACCCCCCGCCTGCCCTGGATTCTGTCGAGTCGGGGCCTCTGTGGGTGACGGCAGGTACAGATGCTCTTGGCAGGTACTGGGTTACGGCTCGCACATCCACGTGCTTTCTCTGTCCAGGAAAGGAGCCAGACCATCAAGACCCGAACTTTTCATGGGGTAGATGGCCTTTGGGGCTGCAGATGTACTTGGGCAAATGGCAAAGTATTTTTTTTTTTTCCTAATGGGTATCTCAACTTACTTCTTATAGCTATAACATGAGTTAGGTATTATTTTCCTTATCTTCTTCTTTTATTTAAACTTCTAATGTGACAGATTTTACACTCACAGAAAAGTGAAGGTCTAATATGATGAGCACCCATGTAGTCACCACCTAGATTCAACACTTTTGTCTCTCTTTCCTTTGTCTCAGTATATGTTCGTGTACGTGTACGTTATATCTATACTTATATACGCTATCTCTGTATCGATATTTTTTCCTTTTGGCTGAATCTTTTTAAAGCATGTTGCAAACGTTATGGCACTTCACCTATTCAGGAAACAGAAACTGCACCTGCTGTTTGAGTGGAGAGAATTTACTATAATGACTTAACTAGATACAAAGTCATTGGCTAGGTGACCAGAAGAATAAAATGAGACCTCCAAGGAATCACGGTGGAGGCGGTTTCAGGAAGCATCCTTTGGGTTGGTGGCATAAAGGACAAATTGGGGTTATTAAGCCAGACACCTACAGGAAGGCTCCCTGTTGCTGAGACTCTCCTGTCGGAAGCCGAGGGGCTGCTCAGCTAGTGCTGGTCTCTGAGTCGTGGCACTGGGACCCAAACCTCTGAGGAGGGGTCTGGTTGGAGGGTGCCAGTGTCTCTATGCAGCTGGATTTCGTGGCTGCTGTGGGAAAGAAGCCCTGCTACTGGGGTGAAGAAGCAGTGCTGGGGGGCAAAAGAGGAACAGGAAGCAGATGGAAAGGAGCAAGTCTCTTCTTCCTCCTCCAGCCTTGCATACTCTCTCTCTCTAGCACCCGCTTTTGGCAGATCCTTTCATGTGGGTTGCAGAGTCCCAGACCCAGCGTCACAAGGCCAAGTATAGCGCGGTGAGTTTGGAGTCAAGACACAGCATTTTCATAACTGGCACAAACCTTAAGTACTCTAGCATGCGTCCCCTATATTAAGGAGGTTCTTTTACATATACACAATAACGTTATCATGCCAAAGAAACATTATATCATTCATATGCAATCATTTAATAGTAATCATAATATCAGTTAATATGCAATCCATGTTATTCCCCCAAATGTGTTTTATGGCTGGGATTTTAGTTTTTTAGGGATTAGAATCCAATCAGCATTCCCGCATTGCATTTGCTTGACATACCTCTTTAGTCTCATTGTAGAACAGTCTACTGCTTCCCTCCTTCTTTTTAAATAACCATGACAAGATAGGTCAATTGAGTTGTCAAAAGTCCCACATTTTGAATATCTGAGTGTTTCTTCATGCTGTTGCTTTACTTGTTTGTCCGTCCCCTGTATTTCCTGTATCCTAGAATTGAAGTGTAAAGACTGGATTACATTCATTCATTTTTGTCAAGAATATGGCGTAAGGGGTGATGTGCCCTTCAGTGCGATGTGTATTTTAGCACGTCAATTCTAGTGTCATCTTTTAAGACATTTATTCACTTCAGACATACTTTTGTATCCCTGGGAACAAAGGCCGAACAATTCTCATGAAAAGAGGGGGTTTGCACTGTAACAGGTGCTGCCCGTTAGTTCTGGTAGAACTTGCCCTTGTTCCCCTCACGCACTGAGCCCTCCCCGGCCATCCTCTTGCATCATCTGGAAATGTTCTGTACTATGTACTGGAATGTCTACTCATTGAGACTACGCTTTATCCCCCAAGAATCCTGTTTTGTAATCTTCTGGGTTCCCTACGAGCCCTGCAGGGTGGAGTGTAGGGCATCACCACCTCCCTGGCCATGCCGCGCTTGGCTCTGTGCCACCTCTGAGCGCTCTGCTGCAGAGCCAGTTGGGTGAGAACTGACTCCAGAAAAGGAGTTTTCTCCTCTTCTCTTGTCCGCGGTTGTCCTCTTCGTGAGTTCTTCAAGGGGCTGCCTTGTGGACCTTGCACTCTGTCATGTCCTCACCCCTCTACCATCATGCCTTTCTTGCCAGACACTGTGGTCTGTCTCAGGGTTCCTGACGCTCTCCCTGCTTTGCCTTTCACCACCTGGGGTCTTGGCCATCCTGACCTTCCTCTGGCATCACTGAGTAGAGCCACCTACTTTGGATCCTCTTTCTAGGTTTTATTTTCATCCAATCCATTTCACTTTCCCATGTGCATGAGTGGAGGGGTCAGGCATGCTTGTTCTGAGTCAAGTCAAAAGATTGGAGTTCTAAGTTTAGTTCCTTAACTTGGATACCTGCAGGGCTCCAGGTAGAGTGAGGTTTTGAGGAAGATCAGGTGTAAGAAAACCAGCAGCTCAAGTTCAAGGAGAAATGGCAACAGACCCACAGTTTCTGCCAGGTTGGGGTTCTGATGAACTGGAGAGCTCATGAAAAAAATAACGGTGCATTCTTTGTAGCTCCTCCTATCAAGAGGTGAAATCTATTTCCCTAACCCTTGAATCTCGTTGATCTTGTGGCTTGCTTTAACCAACTGGACATTAATAAAAGGCATGTAGTCAGAGGCTTGCAAAATGCTTGCCTATTGAGGCTTGCCCTCTCTTGCCGATGGAGGAGCACCGAACTAGCCTGCTGGACAGGCCATGTGGAAGACAATTGAGGTATCCCATCCAACACCTATCAGCCTCTGATTGTAGCCATATACATGAGCCTAGATGAGACCAACTAAAGAAATTCTAGCTGAGCCTAGGCCAAACTGCTGACATCCAGAATGGTAGCTAATAAATGATTGTTTTAAGCCACTAAGCTTTGGGGTGGTTTCTTACGCAGCAAAGGCTAACTGGTACATGTGCCCTCTGACAGGGGCAGCTCCTACTCAGCCTAGAGCTGCCCTGCCAGAATATGCACCCAGTGTCACCATCTCTTCCAATTTTTTTCAGAGAAGAGAAAAGTTCAAGATAATTTTTACATGAAATAGTCCAACTATTAAATGCTGGCACTAATTAAAAAAATATTCTAGAGACCCCCCAAAAACATCTGGGAGCTGGACCACAGTGTCTGGCAAGAAAGGCATGATTGTAGAGGGGTGAGGACATGACAGAGTGCAATCTCCCTGCAGCCATCTTCCTTCTCTCTACTGGCTCCATTGTTTGCCTCCTAATTCTCCCTGATCCAGGGGAAGTGGACTTTGGAAGGGGGCACACGAGTCAGCCGCAGCCTCTAGGGCCCCCTGGGATCAAAAGCTTCATCTTGGCCTGCCTTCTAGCACTGAGTCAGTTAGGGATATTTGTGGAAGGATGAGGATGCCTCTAAAAAAACCCCCGAGGAGGGCATTTCTTTGGCTCGTCCCTCAACACTCGAAGAAAATGCCACCTCCTCTGAGCTGCCTCACCACGTAGTTCATTCCTCCACCAGGGCAAGTGATAAATTCGGTACTTTTCCCCCCCCTCTTCTATCTCCCTCACTAGACTTGGGGGAGCTTCTGGAGGGCCAAGTCTGGGGGAATTATTTACCTTTCCGCCTCGCTGCTCAGACCGATGCTGTGTGTGGAAGGGACAGGCGACCTGTCGAATACCTGGAATGTTCTCTTGTGCCCCTCCTCTCTGTGGGACAGGCTGCGTCTTGCCCTACTCCCAGTCACCTTTCCTTGAAACTCTATATAAGAGTGAGTCATGGAGCACAAATGTTCATCTAGCTAAGGAATTCTAAATGGAATTTTCTTACACTTTGGTCAATTTATGGAAAAGCAACAAACAAACTAAAAACAACCCCCTAAAGCAAACACAGAAGTCCTCCCCATGTCAAATGTGTCAGAGGCAAGCTCCAGAGATGGGGTGTCGAGCTGGCTCTCGGCCCGGGAGAGTGATTTTCCTCCTTGAGGCCTCGGAACTGTTGGGGCCACAGGGCAGCCTGACGTGGGGGCCTCTGAGCGAGGTGATTTAACTTGAGCGGGGCCTGCAGCGTTTTATTGGGTCTGTGCACTCCAGGCCAGGCCAAACATCTGGCTGATTAGGGAAGAATAAAGCCGCCCAGTGTCTGGTCCCATAACTCCTTGTATTCCCATTGAGAGTGTGAGTGCGCGGACACATTTTTCCATTTTTTTTCACATATTTCACCCCTCACAGTCTAAGACTTGGCGTGGACTGGGTAGGCCAGAAAAACTTTGAGTGTAGGCCATCAGAGACCCTCAGGGGAGTCCCGGGGAAGAACAGATGTGCCCGGTGGGGCCTCCCGCTCCGTTCTGCACTGGCTGGCTGAACCCAGCTGGTGGAGGCTGCCTGGTCTTGGCAGGAGCCGGGCGGGAGGTGCACGGCTCGCCTCTCTCCACTAGGGGGTGGGGCAGTTTGGAGTCCCCGCGCTGAGGCTGCTTACAAGAAACTCACCGGCAAGGAAACCAGGAGGCTCAGAGGACTCTTTGAGCCCCAGGGATCCGATGGGGGGCCAGGCCTTTTGGTGAGTTGCCTCCTAGCAGTAGATCTGGTTCTCGGTGAAGGATGAATAATTGGGTCTGGCCCAGTGTGGCTCAGGTGGGCCAGTGAGGGCAGCTCCTCTGGGCTGTGACCCCTGCAGTCCTGAGCTTCTGCCCCATCCCCGGGCCCTTCCCCATCTGTGATGTCTCTGTCCTTTGTCACAGGCTAACCATAAAAGGTAACTGGGAGCCGGGTGGAGGACATGGGGATGGGCTTCGTCTTTTTTTTTTTTTTTTTGTAGTACGCGGGCCTCTCACTGTTGTGGCCTCTCCCGTTGCGGAGCACAGGCTCCGGACGCGCAGGCTCAGCGGCCATGGCTCACGGGCCCAGCCGCTCCGCGGCATGTGGGATCTTCCCGGACCGGGGCACGAACCCGTGTCCCCTGCATCGGCAGGCGGACCCTCAACCACTGCGCCACCAGGCAGGCCCTGGGCTTCGTCTTTTACCACACTGCCATATGGGGCCTTGGGCTTTCCCATGGCAAGGGGAGTGAGGGTGCCTGGAAGCCTGCTGCAACTCGGAATATTTCCCTAATTTCCTGTTTACTGCCTGAATTTCTGGCGTGAGAAATTTTACTCCTTTGCGTCAAGGTGTGGGTGCTGTGGTCTCTTTTACAAATGCAACTCTTGGGGCTTCCCTGGTGGCGCAGTGGTTGGGAATCCGCCTGCCAATGCGGGGGACACGGGTTCGAGCCCTGGTGTGGGAAGATCCCACATGCCACGGAGCAACTGAGCCCGTGCACCAAAACTACTGAGCCTGCGCTCTAGAACCCGCGAGCCACAACTACTGAGCCCACGTGCCACAACTGCCGAAGCCCGCGCACCTGGAGCCCGTGCTCCGCAACAAGAGGAGCCACCGCAGTGAGAAGCCCGCGCACCGCAAGGAAGAGTAGCCCCCGCTCGCCGCAACTAGAGAAAGCCTGCATGCAGCAATGAAGACCCAACGCAGCCAAAAAATAAATAAAACAAATCTATTAAAAAAAAATGTAACTCTTTCAGAGAGAAGGAATACTTTAAGAAAAGGACATTGTACGTCTTCTTTGGAGAAATGTCTATGTAGATCTTCTGCCCATTTTTTGATTGGGTCGTTTTTTCTGTAATCTATATGGATAAATAATCTGAAGAAGAATGAATTTATATATATGTATAACTGAATCACTTTGCTGTACACTTGAAACTAACCTAACACTGTAAATCAACTATACTCCGATAAAATTTAAAGTAAAATAAAATAATATTAGGAAAACATGAGAAAGGACCATTGTAGTAGACTTAGAGTGAATTAATCTATCACATTCCTCTCCCCCCGACTCCCCCAGGGCCCTTGACCTTGAAGCAGAGGATGGAAAGGAAGGACAGGGACTGGGGCTGGGAGAGAAAGAAGTATTAGGAGGTCTGGAGCAAGTGGAGAGGAGTAACAGTAGAGGCCTCTTGGCAGATTTCTGGGGAAGGAAAATGGAGTCGAAAGAGGGTTTTTAGAACGGAAGAGGGGAGCTAAAGAATGAGGGGGCAGGACATTGAAGAAATATTCCATGATTTAATTTCAGGCTGCCTTTCTGCCTGAGCTCCTTGAATTCTGAGCTAAATTTTTAGTTTCTCACTCTTCCCAACTTCCCCATCACTTCCTGAGGGATTGACAGAAGGATGAAATGCAAACTCAAGTTCCTGAACTCTCTGAGTCTGTATTTACTAGCTGGTAAATGGAGAGAGCTATACTCACCATTATTCATGCAAGGAACCAAGCACTGTATCTGTAAGGAAATACTAGTCTATTGATGCCATAAAAGATTAGAGTGTCTTCCTTCATATGTATATGCAATAGTACATAAATAGTAAAAATGCTACTGTTGCTGTAAGGGTTCTGGTGAGAATGGAAGGCCAGGAAGATGCTGGCCTCAGCCTGTGAACCACCATCCAGTTGTGTCAGGTGTTGCCATCAGCTGAGAGTAGGGAAGAGGGACCAGATTGGCTTCTGAGATTTTCAGAGAAGGAGCCAGACTTCTTTTATTTGGAGGGCAGGTGGGCTACATATAGACCCAGGCTTTAAGTACTCAAGCATTTTTTTTTAAAGCTAAAATAGACAAGCAATGTGCAAACACCACTTTCAGTGATTTACACCCAAACAAATAATTTCAGAAAACCACAATCTACCAAAAGTATAAAAAGCAAACCCCGTAAAAATGCAAAATGGAACAAACAGGATGTTTGTTTTCCTATATGCAGACGGGCCTTTCCCATCCTGTGGCCCAGATGCTCTTCCCTGCTCTGTCTTCATAGAGTGAAAGGAGGGCCAAAACATCTATGAATCCACCCCTCCTCCATCTAGGGCACCTTGTAGCAAACACATAGAAAACAGCAGGACAACCTAGGTAAATAAGGATGCAAGAGTGAAGAGAAGCGAGGGTAAGGCAATAAGAACGTATCTGAGGTAGACTTGTGCAAAGACATTTGAGCTTTAAAGTCCTGCACAGTTTCTGAAGTTGGACTACAGGTTCAGCTGTGAGCTCAGTGGCGGCCAAAGCAAAGAGGGAAATAAGAGCCACGAGGGGACTCACACTGTCCATCAGCTGAACCTATGTCAGCTTGCTTAGCAGAAGCATGGTACTTACTGGAACTGAGGCTGGGCTGCTTTCTTCCCTACGTTTTCATGGAGGAAACACTGTGTGATGAAGTTGAGGACTTCCTGACCCCAGTGCCGCCATACACGGAAGGGCGAGTTGTATATGCCTCACCAGAAAAATCCCTCCGTGGAGGCAGATACCATGTAAGCAAGGCCCATCCAGTAAAAATGATGGTACAAGAACCCCAGACACTCTGGCCCAAACATTCAGCTTTTTCATGGTCAGATTTTACCCAAAAGTAAAATTTAGAAAATGTGGAGCGGTTGCCTGCAAGGTGTGTCCCGTGGGATGATAATATGCAAGATGTGAACAAAGGTGAAACCAAGGTAAAAGGGCTATTTTTGTAAACTGCAAGCACTCTTGGAATCTTTCATGGGCTGCTGCACTTACACCTCTATGGTTTGTAGTGTTTCCAGAACCTATGGAACGGCTTAGCTCTGTGCTGTCTGTAGGATCTTGGGAGTCCCGTGGAGGGGGCGGACTGAAAACCAAAAAGGCCTCAAAGCCCCAAAGCTAGAGCTGCACAGTTTTGTTCCCCAGCTGCACCTTGGCCTCAAACTCATTTTTGAAAGGAATGCTTGTGGGGTGTCACCTTGGATGGCACTCTTCTGAAGCAGCGTTTCCTGGATTGGCTATAATTTTCCTAGAGAATGTAAATTAATAATATAAAGCAATTTATAATTGCTTTAACAGTAATAGGCAACTAAGCCCCACCTAAAATGATCTTGCCTCTGTTCAATCATGAGCCTGCCTATCACCATGGGAAATCCAGCTCTCCAGTCTCCATGGACTGCCACACATCCTTCCACTAATCCTCCGTGGATCTGGGGTGTCATCCCTGAGATGTGATGAGAATTGGGCAGAGAAGAGTCAGTGGTTATTCTATGGCCCGGCCCTGGATCACCACAGTCCTGGGCTTGATGTGTCAGTGAAGGGCTGACCCATTCACTCGGGCCGCCCACGGAGCGCAGGGTGGGGTTGGGGAGAGCTTCGGGGAAGCTTCTAGATATGAGCTGGAAGAAATTGAACGTTATTCCCAATTTCTGAAACTCCTCAGTGGGTCCACTTCTTTTTCTGCTTTGTTTATGTCTTTTTTTGGTCTTCTTGAAGGGATGTTTCCAGATGGGATCCTTCAGGTTGTATGAGAGTGGATCAGGTTCATAGCCTATCAGATCATCAGCATTTCCCCCAGTTTTGTGGCCAACTGTTTGGAAATGTTTGCTTTCCAAAGGCAGCCATTCATTTATCTCTTTCTGCAGCAAACATATATTCAGTGCTGGCCATATGCAAAACAAGAGGGAGCAGACACACACAAATATATACAAAAGTCATCTGAAAGTTACATAAATCTCTGTATAAATAGCATAAACCAGATTTGCAGCCAAAAATGGCAAGCATCATGGGTTTGACAAAGAACATGTATACAACAAGCCCTATTCTTTCAGTAAAATGATTTTTAAACAGTTTACAATCAATGATTGTTTACTTACC
Organism: Neophocaena asiaeorientalis asiaeorientalis; assembly: GCF_003031525.2. NCBI lineage: Eukaryota > Metazoa > Chordata > Mammalia > Artiodactyla > Phocoenidae > Neophocaena > Neophocaena asiaeorientalis. The sequence goes on along the minus strand of NW_020173979.1, from coordinate 2,195,063 downwards.
AAACCAGTCTGATCACTAAATATGGGCATGCCGATTTGGGACAGTGATGTGGATGAATTTTGACTTTCTGATGTCAGTCTGATTTTGAGTGTCCTCCCTCTGCTCTGGACATAAGGCCTTTCTCTGTCCTTTTCCTTTATACCATTGCTCAAGACTAAGACCTTTAATAGACTAGGATAATCCCATTCAGCAAACATTTACTGGCTATAGTGTCTTAACATCTTTACATTGGAGAAACTTTCATCTGATCCCCTCCAAAGACCTTCTGAAACCCACCTTGTGTACAAAAACTTCCCCTTGGGAAATTTTCTCTTTAGCTTTCTGCCAAGCAGGGCTCTAAAGGAAAAGAGAACACCCCCTTCTACGAGTATTATGGTTAAGAGAGGTTTTGCCGCAGATCATTTCCAAGCTAGGTGATGTATTGTGCTCAGCAGCGGTCTGAACAATCTGTGATTTGGTTGGTAGGAAATGCGCAAACAGTGGAAAACCATCCCCAGGGTGGTTAAAAGCCAATGAAGATAAATTTCTAAAAAAAAAAAAAAAAAAGATAAATTTCTTTTACAGTCCCATTATTCGTAAAAAAATGATATGTTAGGAATGAAATTCTTTCTACACGTTGGGTCGAAGATCAAACGGAGCTGTTGTCTGGATTCGGGGAAAGATCAATAATACAATAATAGGGGATGTTGTGAGTCTGGAGTGTGGACAGTCGTTCATTCACTACCATGCGTAAAGTAGATAGTGGGAACATGCTATAAAACACAGGAACTCAGCTTGGTGCTCTGTGACTACCTAGATGGGTGAGATGAAGGGGTTGGGAGGAAGGTCCAACAGGGAGGAGATATAAGTATACAGTATACAGATATAAGTATACATATAGTATACATATAGCTGATTCACTTCATTGCACAGCAGAAACTAACACAACACTGTAAAGCAAATTTACTCCAATTAAAAAAAAATAAACTCATTTAAACCACTCAATTTTCAATATAAGAAAAAATAACTAGATGGGTGGGAGGGAGGTCCAAGAGGGAGGGGCTGATTCACTTCATTGTACAGCAGAAACTAACACGGCATTGTAAAGCAGTTACACTCCAATAACAATAATAAAAAGGATTACAATAGAAATTCACAAATGAATGAAAACAGTGTCTTCCTGACTTGCCCCAAAGCCTTGCATGACCTAAGGAGACCTTCTTTCCAGCACGTGGATGTGTCTGAGGAGGAGTATGAATGGATTTGCCAATTGCAATTTCTGGAAGTTAGCACCTGCGTAGGAGGATCTCCTTAGAGACAGTGGAGAAGGGATGTTAGTGGATTAATCCATTAGCATCCTGTTTACACTTTCTCTTATGTCTAACTTTCCCCTTAATTGCAATATTGTATTGTCCTGAAAGTCTTAGTTCTGTAGCCTAAATGTTTTGTGCTGGCTTGCAGTGAGAGGGAAGATATTTCTGGCTAAGGATGTGTGGTCAAATAGGAGATGTAATACTAGTGAAATTCACCTCCAACATTAGCCAGTCCGTATTTACTGAGCAACTTCTATATGCCAGGCATATGTGTGTGTGTGTGTGTGTGTGTGTGTGTGTGTGTATGTTCTAGCATCAGAAGAGTTAGGCAGGGCACTGAGGATCTCTAATTCTCCCTCGTTGTTATTTTATCTCTTTTCTTAGCGTTGCACATCAGCATTTTGCAGCTTGCAAACAGCATTTTCTCTTTAAGTATACCTCTTTCTTTCTCTGAAAATCTGAATTTCACACTGACATGAAGCAATGTTATTGGAGAACAAAACCATCCTGGTCCTAGAACCCATGAAGTCTGGCTTCAGCCTTTCCACCTTGAGTTTTCAAGATGCAGTCGTTTTCTTCTAAGAAAATAAGGGAGCAAGCTTCTTGTCTTCTTTCCTGTGGGTAAGCGTAGGTTATGACTTTAGAATGTTGTCTTCGTCCAACAAGTTTTGCAACGCAATGACCTCATCTGTATGAACTCAGATTCTGTGGTCTTATAAAAAAAGACATAGAAGATTAATTGGAGGGGTTATTTGGAACAATTGATACTACTTTATCTTATTTGATATGTCTTTGGTTCTTAACTTGTTGAGTTAAAGATGTTTGCTTCCTAATTGATTACTTGAAAATGATTCTTGGATGCGTTTTGGCACTGGGTTTTTTTTATTTAAAAAATACAGATTTTTAATTCCAAAAAATGCAGAAAGGAGAAAATTTAAATAGCCTATGATCAGATATTTAAACATCCAATGTGGATATATAGCTATATTTATTTATAAAAGTGGGTTCATATTGTACAAACCATTTGTAAACAGTGTTTTTCATTTCATATATCATGAACGTTTCCATGTTGTTTCGTATTTTTCTCTATCATCATTTTAATATCCACATAGTTATTCCCTGTGTATAATGCCATAATACACTAAACCAGTTGTTCATTGTTTGGACAGTGAGGCTATGTCCAACTTTTTGCTTTTATAAACAATGCTTCACTGGACATCCAAATGCATGTATCTTTGGCCATGATGATTTTCCTTAGTGATAAATGCTTAAAAGTGGATTAGCTATGTCGAAGTTTATGCCTATTTTAAAAATTATTAATAGACTTTGCAATATTGCCTTCCAAAACGGTTTTACTAGTTTACCCTCCTATGAACAGTGTATGAGGTTCTTTACCTGTCTGTCCTCTTATCAATAAGTATTATAAATTTTTTTGGATACATATTTGCTAGTTTGATAGGCAAAAACGTTACCTGACTTCTCATTGTGTGTCCTCAATTATTAGTGGGGATGCAAATTTTATATTTATTAGCCACTTGTATTTCTTCTTCCATGAATTGCTTATTTATGTCTTTTGCTCATTTTTATTACAGTGTGGTTTTTCCCCAAGTGCTTTTTATATGTTAAGATAGTAAATATTTACTATCATTAATATGGTAAATATTTTCCTCTCCTAATATAATTTAAGGTAATTTCTCTTTTTTTAACACATAAGTTTTTCAATTCTGTGCAGTGGAGTCCATCAGTCTTTCCCTCTGTGGTTTCTGCCTCTATCATATGCTTAGCGTTTAGCCTCGATTTTAAATGCTATAAATGCAGTGCATACATGCTCCTTATGAAGGGTCCAAATGATGAATACGAGTGTAAAATGGAAAGCAGGGTTCCGTCTCCTGCTCTCCATTCCTATAACCCAGAGTAACTACTGTTAGCCATTTGGATGCCCTTGGTCTTTATAAAACAGGAGTAATTGATCTTTGGTCAATGGAACGACCATTTTCACTTGTTTATGCTGTGGTGATGCATCGAGCTGTTGGTAGTGGCGTCAGCTCCCCATCCTCTGCCCGGCATTCTCTTTCTCCAGGCCCTAGGACTGGTGTGGTCTGCGTGTGTTTATGGCTGGGGGGCTCTCAGCCTCTTGATTGCTGCTCTGGGACCCGGTAAGCAGCTTGTCCAGAGGCTGGGATGGAATGAGGACGGGACAGTCCAGCTGGCCCAGTGTGCTCTCCTCTGGTGCATGAGATCTGGAATCAGATGCTTTCGTGTGGGTCAGGCCTTCCAAAAGGTGACACGCCCGAGGGGCCCCTCTATGCCCAGCATCAGGTGAGCTGAGTCAGGCTGTTCAAGAGCCTGCCCTTGGCCTCTGGTGACCACAGCTTCAGAGTAACGTGCCTGAGGTCACCCGGGCAATTGGACCTAGGACTCAAGGCTCTGTCCTCTTCCCTGAGGCTTTTACGCGATGCTATTACAATGGATCCATCTTGAAATGCTTTTGTCAATACAAGGGGAACTGAATGCTCTGAAAATTTCTGATTCATCCTTATGGAAGTTTAAAATAAAATAACATTTTTAAAAACCACATTGAAAAGAAGCCAGCCTCTATTCTTCACACAAAGCTCCCGAGAACACTATTACCCCGTGGAGCCACACGGGGAGGTAAAATGCTCCTTCCTTCTTGATTTGAATCAAGGACTTGGATGAGTATTGGTTTCATTCACACAACATTTTGATGTCTGATTTTTGTACCTGTTCAGTAGTCTTTGAAAATATACAGGTTAAGCTCAGGTTCAAACTGGTCTGCTATTTTTTTTTTTTCTGGGAATAAAACACTTTTGTTTGTTTCATTGCTTGGTAACACAATTAACGCTTGGGTCCAGCTCAGGGTTTGGCTAATGGGGGATGGGTTGTTTTGGTCCCGGATTGACAGTGTGAGCTCTTGATGGGACTGAATTTCTTCTGTTCCAGGGGAGAACTGCTCCTCTGTTAGCCGGCTGTGACGCCGTCACGGCGTCTGAGACGTGTGTCAGGAAGGATGGGAAGGATGCCTCACCTCCTGGCCAGGTAGTGAATGGGGCTCTGTGCAGGGAATGGAGCTGGGCAGAGCAGATGGGTGGGAGTGGGGGACAAGGGGGAGCCTCAGCAGGGAGTTACTCCTCCACTCGCAGGCCTGGGCTGCCCAGAGAGGCAGCCCCAAGTGCCACTGGTCTTTCCTTTTGCCTGACCTGCGCCTTCCTGAAATCCTCTCACAACAGATGAAGCCATCAGCAGATGCTTGTGAGGAATCGATGTGCGATAAAGGCACCATTAGGCTGAGGGTGTGTGTCTGCAGAGCAGCGTGGTATGACCTAGAAGTTGATCATCTTAAAGAATCCCCGTCTTCGCACATCTGGCTGGGTGAGCTCTGGCAGGTGACTTCTTTTCTTTGAGCTGCCCTTCCTCACCTTTCGAAAGGGGATAATGAGATACCAACTTGCAGGATGGCTGTGAGCCTCTATAGCAATTTGCATATAATGGGTTTCTTAGCGCAGTGCCTGGGATTTGGTAACGTGCTTAGCTACTCTTAGGAGTTTTGGGTGGCGAGACACAGCACATATGCATGGACTGTGACCCCAAAATATCAAGCTGGTATAGGAACAGTGAGTGGTGCAGACAGGGAAATGTTGCAGGAATTCAAAGCAGGATGTGTCCCCAAGGGCTGGGGACAGAAGGGCAGGCTTCCTGGAGGTTTGAACTGGCCTTTGAAGGAGAATTCCGTGGAAAGGAAGGTGAAGGCAAAGCAAAGTTGGTGTGCTCTGCCCAGAGCCCAGATGTGTGCATCACGTCTCCACTGCCTTTGTTTTAGACGTTAAGAGCCCTGACCAAAGCCACATGGGGCTAGAGGCAGTTTCCTCTCCTGTACTTCATCCATCGGTGTTGCCATTGGTTATTATGCTTTCGGTTGCAAGTGACAGAAAACTCGAATCAAACTGGCTTAAGCAGAAAACCAGAAGGAAAGAATCACCACCACAAAACCCCAGCAACAACAGAGAAGAGCATGCGTTGACTTCCCTCTTGAGCAAACCCTCCCCGCGGTGACTCCTGGCCTTTCCAGGCTTAACCCAGCTTCGCACCCAACAGAGAGAAAACATCTTTCTTCCCCCAAGTCCATCGTCAGGTCTCCTTGGCCTGGCTATGGTCATGGGTCTGCCTGCAACCAATCACTGTGGCCCAGGTGTGTATTTATTTTGTCATGCCACCTACTCATCATCGAAGCCTTCAAAGTGACATGATCTTGGGGGTTCTTACTGGGGGGAGGGGGAGTGGCTCCTGAGGAAACAAAAGCTGCAATGCCACTTGATGTTGGGACAAGGTCTACACACTCCTCGTGGTCATTTTATCCACAAAGTCAGGAGAGTCACCACCACCAAGAATAAAAGCTTATCTAGTGGCAGCAAAAGAACTAGAAAGTCAGCTCTGGCTGCCCGTGTCCCCAGGAGCGGAAGAAACTGGAGGGCCTAAGGTGTGGTCCTGGCACAGGGCATGGTGTGGCCCATCCAAGACGGGTCTGGAGAGCTGCTTAGTAGAGTCCCAGGGCACTGGACCGCTGCAGCTTCCGGAGGTAGTGTGGTCAGACAAAGGAGAGGGTGCAGAGTGGAGGGGTCTGAGTGCATCGTGCAGGCTGATTTTGAGTCCAGGGCTCGGAGTGGGGAGGAAAGACCTCGTGCCTGAAAGTCCCTTATCACCCCTGCCGTCCTTCTTCTCCAGCAGGCAGCCAGGCCGGTTTCCCTTCCCATGTCACAACCCGGGTGCTGGGTATTCCAGAGCCAGCTTACTCTCTGGTCTGTGGCTGCCAGGACGGAGGGGAGAAGTCACAGCCTGTGTGCTGCGTGGAGTCTTCTGGGGGTTGGTGGAGATGACCTCCAGGCTCCCCTGCCCCTTGCTCTCTGGGGGTGCTCAGAGCCCCCCTGGCCTGGCCGGTTTGCGCCTGGTGTCTTCAGTTATATCCCTCAGAGGATTTGCGTGCAGTGATGTATGAAGTGGGTGCTCCAAGGGAAGGTGGTCAGGGATGGGAAGAAGACATGAAACCAAGCAAGAGGGTGGAGCCCATGAGGGTGGCTTAAGCCTGATCCTGCTAGGGTGTAACTCACCTCTCAGAGTTGGTGCTGAGCAAGAGAGCTGGCTTTCATACTCCCACGACTTTCAGTTGTCGGCCAAGGGGACATGAACTCCAAGCACTTCTCGAAGGTTCAGGCTTTTGGAAACAAGAACACGTGGAAAGTGGGGGAATAGGCACCAGAAACAGCAAAAGGCACGGGGGTGGGAGTGTGGTCTGGATGGAGCAGGGACACTGTCTATCCCAGTAGTGTCTTCTGTTCACAAAACTCCACTGCATGTGTTCTTGCTGAGACACATGAGCAGAATTTTTCCCTGTGGGGAACAGTCCAGGAAACACTCAAGCCTCTGTATTAACTGGATCTGAGAAGACTGAACTAAACACAATCAGCTCATCGTACTGACTAGGACAGAGGTGGCTTCAGGCATGGCTGCACCCAGGTGTCTAAATGACACATCAGGAGCTCTCACTGTCTCTTAGCTCTGCCTTTCTCTGTGCTGGCTCCATCTTCAGGCTACTGCTCTCCTCATGGTGGCAGGATGGCCTCCAGCAGCACTGGGCAGACTTACGCCCAATGGAAAACTTTCAGTAAGGAAGTAGGCTTCCAGTAAGGGCCCTGGGATGAATTCTGACTGGGTCATGCCCTCCCCTGAAAACTCTCTGATGCAGTGAGTGACCAGGCCTGGGTCACCTCACCCCTGGAGTAGTGTATGTGTGTGTGTGTAAAACTTTCCCAAGGAACACTGGAGCTCTGTTACTAGAAGAGGAGACTAGGTTAAGGCTGGGGCTCAGGGCCCAAAGTCAGGCATTCTGGGCCATGTGGCAGAACCACAAAGATGTCTCGTCCTCCCCTATGCTCATGTGACCTGTCCCTGACTTGCGAGGCTGGAACCAGGGGTTCAGATCTCAGGGGCTAGAGTCTCCTTTCTGGCTTGGACTGTGTTGCTGTGTGCATTTATTCACTGTACTTTTTCAACTTAATATTACAGAAGTTATATGGAGGCCTATTATAAACATTCAAACAATATATAATGTATATAAATATATTTTTAAATATATAATATATAAAAATATTTATATTATCTATTACTATTTATATTTATACTTACATATATAATAGAAAACACATAAAATATAAAATGCAAATCACTCATAATCCTAGCCCCAAAGAAACTTACCGTTAGTCGGTTTTGGGAGTATCACTCTCTAGATACCCCTTTCTCCATCTCAGTGACCCAAATTTCCACGTCTTTCTTTTTTTTTTTTTTTTAATAATTTATTTATTTATGGTTGTGTTGGGTCTTCGTTTCTGTGCGAGGGCTTTCTCTAGTTGTGGCAAGCAGGGGCCACTCTTCATCGCAGTGCACGGGCCTCTCACTGTCGTGGCCTCTCTTGTTGCGGAGCACAGGCTCCAGACACGCAGGCTCAGTAGTTGTGGCTCACGGGCCCAGTTGCTCCGCGGCATGTGGGATCTTCCCAGACCAGGGCTCGAACCCGTGTCCGCTGCATCAGCAGGCGGACTCTCAACCACTGTGCTCTCGACCAGGGAAGCCCCTCCACCTCTTTCTTTAATAACCAGATGAAATCACTCCAGCCCCTCTCTCTTGTGACTTCCGAAATCTCTCTTATTTTTTTGGCCGTACCGCTCAGCTTGCAGGATCTCAGTTCCCTGACCAGGGATTGAACCCAGTCCGGCCATGAAAGCACCGAGTCCTAACCACTAGACCACCAGGGAATTCCCAAATCTCATCTTCCTTACATTGTACCTTGTCACTTCTTGCCTTGAGCCCGTCCATCTGTGTGTCCATTAACATGATTTTTACTGAGTGCCTGTTAGATCAGGAGTGTGTTGTAGGCACTTGAGATGCATTGGTGATCAAAAGCTAAGATGCCTGCCCTGGTGGAGCTTACATTTTCGTGGGGTCCAGGCAATCAACTAACAAATAAACCATTCTTGTAAACGGTGGAAAGCCTTCCAATAACAGGGTTATTGCCTTCTTCTTCCTCCCCTTCCCCTCCCTCTTTCTTCTTCTCCACCCCTCCTCTTCCTCTCCTCCTTCATCATCACATCATCATCCTCATCACCACTAACACTTATTCTAACTGTTCTAAGCATTCCACATGCATTAACTTATTTAATTCTCACAACCACTCCAGGAAGCAGATGCTATTCTTACCCCCATTCTACTGATGAGAAAATTAAAGCACAAAGAGACTTAGTAACATGCCCAAGGTCACATCACTAAAAACTGCTAGAGCAAGGATTTGAATGCTGGTGATTTGATTCCAGAGCCGGAGAGGTAGCTGTGGCCCTCAGTACATTACAGCATCATCCAGTATTCTGATGAACATTGGTTTCATGAGACAGTAATAGACATTCCAGAAGGAAAAGGGAGTAGTTAAATGGTTTAGGAAAGGCTGGGCTAAATAGGGAAATAAACAGCTTTCTTTACTGCAGACCTTCTCAGAGCCTTTAATTTTCTAAAGTATGAATCTCTAGTGGCAGCAATTTCCAAACTTAGCTGACTGTGCTTTTGGGGGTGGAAACACCTTTCAACATTGCATGGCACTGGTATGTCACCGAATGCAGTTTAAGCAAGGCTGCTTTGTGGCTTATTTTTTCCTTGCCATTCCTACTTGTAGTTTTCAGACCTCATCTTTCTCCGACAACTGCTGAGTATCCTTTTAGTACTCACTCTACTCAGGTGATCCATGCAGAGTGGGTGGGTGAATTTCACGTGGAACCTGTTGTTCTGACACTTGTTGCTCAACAGCATTTGTCTCTGGCAGTAATGAAATTGGTGTGGAGCAGAGCAGGCACTGAGCTGGACTGGTGGCGTGATCCAGAAGGGCAGGAGGGCAGCAAGGTGAGTTTTGAGGAGAAGAGATGCAAAAACTGAAAATCTTTAAAAAAAAGAGGAACAGTGGCAGGACCCTGTGGGGCTTTGGAACTGTAGGCCCTGGAAGACTCTATGGGAAGTGATCAAGTGCAGTCATCGTGTGGATGAGATGACTAGTGACCTCCCAATGTCCATTCTTCCTTTTCAAGTAGCACTGCTGCCTGGCCAGTCCCAGCCTCCCTTGCAGCTAGGTGAGGTTATCTGACTAAATTCTGTCCAAGGAAGTAGAAGAAGGAGTAGTATGTGGTACTTCAGGAACTGACCTTAAATGGGAGGGAATACCCTTCATCTCCTCTTTCTTCTTCTGGCTGCTTGGAATGCAGACGTGATGCCTGGACTTGAGCAACCATCCTGGACCATGAGATGACATGCCAAGGATGGTAAAGTACAAAGACAGAAGGTGACACTGTGGAGCCACCACACCAACCCTAAGTTGTCTATCTCTAGACTACTTTTATGTAAAAGCGAAATAAATGTCTGTCTTCTTTTAAGTCACTGTTATTTCCAGGGGGCTGTTGGGGAGTTCTGTTATAGCAATGGAACCGACACAGCCATAACTCTACCTTTCTAGCCTAGATGGGTGGTAGCCTGAAAAGTAAAATTCTGGAGATCTGAGGTCAGAGTAGAAACGTGGAGGCCTCGGGGTGGTGACACATTCTCCTGACTGGCTCGGGCTGCTGCTGTCCACGGCCCCGCTTTACTCCTCCTTTTTTTGGCCAAAGCAGTGAAAGAGATGGACATAGGATGGTGGGGAGGGGACGCTATGACTGGTCCTAGTGAGGATGGATTGCCAAATGTCTTATTCTGAAAAGGGAATAGGTTTCACATGGACAAGATGGAAAGACTGCTTGTTCCCTCTGGAAAGTTCTATTAAAATGACCAACCCAGACACACTTTAATATTAATGGGAAATTCCTCCCGTTGTTTATGAAATCATTTTTGAGTTGATTTTAAAGAGAGAGAAGGGAGAGAGAGAGAGAGAGAGAGAGGAGAGAGCGAGAGAGAGAGAGAGAGAGAGAGAGAGAGAGAGAGGAAAAAAAGCCGTTTGCTAGCTAAACGAAGCCCAGACAATTATTTATAGATGCATCTGAGTGGCTTGTTTTAACACAGAGTGGCTGTCTGAAAAGACTCCACTTTGACACTGGTAAGCACCCCTGGCACTAAGAATAAATTTATGAATGTCTTTTATGAGAGCCAACAAACTAGACAAATAACCCCACAGACCATCCTTCACGTCGAGAACCAGAACAAAGACAGTCGTATTTGTCGCTCCCTTGGGACAGGAACGGTGCCAAGGTGTGCAGCCCTCCCTGGGGCCGGATGTTCCCCTCCAGCTAATGTGATTTCTTTGGGCACTGCCACCGTGGCAGGCAGATGCCTGGTTTATTTCCATTCCTCCACTTCTCTGATTTGCTTGGGTAGCTAAATATCTCTTTCCCAGGAGAACATCTGCTCTTTTAAAAATGGAAAAAAGCAGGAAGACCTCCAAGCCGTTAGACTGGAACTCACCCTCTGGAGAGACACACCAGAACCTCATACAATATGGCCCCTGGGGTCTGTGCCACATCTCAAGAGAGGGCTCGTGCTACCCAAGCCCCATCAAGACTCTTGGAATTCTATCCTGTTCAACAGAATTCAAGACAGTTCAAATTCCATGCTGGGACGCCTTAGGCTTCTTCAGGGCTTTGACCAAGTTGAGGTCATTTTTCTTGCTGTCTCATTTATAGATGACTTCTTACTATCAGCCACACCAGGGTTTGGTTGGAAATGAATCCACCACAGTTCAGAGGTGCAAAAAAATGTGGTGGAAAACCTCACAACTCGTCAGTCAGAGGTGCTTAAAAGCTGACATGCTTCTGAGTGAAAACAGTCTCTTTGGGGAAAATAGTCTTTCAGAGCTCCCTCCCTTTCCCCGGGGGCCTCTGGGTGCCAGGCGATGCTCCCCTAGCATTGTGGCACTGGGGGGTACTTCTCGCTGCAGCCATGCCGAGGGCTATGCTGTGGCTGGTCTGGCCTGGTCCCTGGCATCCCATAGCGTGTGTAAGGGGGGTTTTGTTCACCCGTCTGTCTGTGTGTGGGTCACAGCAGCACCCACTACTGAAGTCTCTGATCTCTCCACTTCCTTTGGTGGTGAGGGTCCTGTGTTTGAATGTAGGCTGGTTCCACGCCACGTGTCTCTGTGGGTCCACGGATACTCACCCTCCTAGGACCACCTGACCACACCAGGTGGCATTTCCCACTTGCTTGGCCACTCACTGTTGCTCTGGGGACATTCTTTGAGATGGTTTCTATATTAGTTTACTCAGGCCACCATAACAAAATACCACAGATGGGGCGGCTTAAACAACAGACATTTATTTTCTCACAGTTCTGGAGGCTGGAAATCCAAGACCACGGTGTTGGTTGGCAGGGTTGGTTTCTCCTGAGGCCTCCATCCTTGAGCTGCAGATGGAGGCCTTCTTGTTCATGGTTGTCCCTCCATTAACTCGAACCCTGGTGACTCTTCCTCTTCTTATAAGGGCACCAGTCAGATTGATTAGAGTCTCACTCTAATGGCCTCTCTTTAAACTCAATCACCTCTGTAAATATCTTATCTCCAGATATGGTTATATTTTGAGGTACTGGGGGCTGGGACTTGAACATATAAATTTGGGGGAACACATTACATACAGTCTATAACAGTTCCCTTCCCCTTGATGTACCTTGATGGATGTACCTTTCTCTTTTTTTTTTTTGCTGGATGGCCAAGGTGGGCTTGCTGGGTCCTTCAGAGATCAGGCCAGGCCAAGGGTGTCACCATCCCACTTGGTCTGTATCTCCCTGTATCCTCAGCACCATCCTTCAGACCTGAGGAGAGGAAGCCCCGAGAACTCCCCTCCTGTTAAATCCTGTCTTTTCTCTCGATGTAGCTAATATGTCCAGACCACCACGTGGTGTTCTTTGCAAGGGAAGCAGTTTGGAATTTAGAAATAACCTTTTCTCAACAAAGCCTGACTTTCAAAACTACTTTCTTGCGCTTACAAATCTTGTTTGAAATTCCCCACTTTAGCACAACGATTGCCTGGCCCTCTGAAGCAATGCTTCAGAGCACTGGGGGTGGGGTGGGTGGGGTATGGGGGCTGCAGGGCAACTTGATTTACAGGGAATGAAAAATAAATTTAGATGATATTGTCAGAATTATGATTTCTGCTTCATACGTCATGTGACTTTCAGTTCAGATCTTTTTAAAGTTCATTTTCTTTTCATTGTGAAAAACAGTACATGTTCATTTTAGGAAATTTGGTAAATAAGTTCAAAGGGAAAAACACATGCAAAGACAGCCACTGTTATCATTTCAGCCTATTTCCTTTCATCTCTTTTCCTATGGATAATTTTTAAGCTTTATTTTAAATTAAATTTAATTTAATTTGTATTTTAGAAAACTGGTGGGGCTTCCCTCGTGGTCCAGTGGTTAAGACTCCGTGCTCCCAGTACAGGAGGCCCGGTTTCGATCCCTGGTCAGAGAACTAGATCCCGCATGCCACAACGAAAAGATCCCACGTGCTGCAACTAAGACCCAGTGCAGCCCAATAAATAAATATTAAAAAAAAACCTGGTAATATTTTCAAATGGTTAAAAAATAAAAACAACATCCTATGGCGTACAGTGAGAAGTCTCACATCCACTCTGGTTTCTGTTCACCCCGTGCCCTGTACGTCATCAAAACCCCCTAGGTTTTTGGTGGTTCCAGAGTTTCTTTATTCAAATACAAATCGAATATACACTCTTCTCTCTCTCCTTTCTTACGCAGAAGGTATTAGCCTTCTGTAGTCTTCTGAACCCGGACAACTCCCCGCATTAGTATTTCTTTAATAGCTTCCTGCAGTCCGGACGCCCAGCTCTCCCCATCCCTAGCTGTGACACTTTGGGCGAACCCCTTCACCTGCCCGGGTCACGCTTCACTAGTGACTCAGGTCTTTGAATTTATGGGAGCTAATTCTACTTGTCCCCTTTCCCTCTTCCTGGTAACAAACCCTGCCACCTGCTCTGCCACTGCAACCCTGGCCACAGGTGTGGACATATGACCCAGGCCTGGACAATCAAACGACAGTCATTGGTTCTGGGATGGTCATGTGACTCCAGCTGGCCAGGCCTCTCCTCCCGGTGCTGATGGGAATGCCGGCCTCCTGCCCCTTTCTGGGCTCGCCATGCTGGTGTGATGTGAACTTGGTCATTTCATGGTCATCTTACCCATCATATGGAGGGGACCCATCACTGGTAGGACAGATGTGGCAACATTCAGAGGGAAGCAGAGAAGAGAGATGAAGCGCCCCGATGATTCATTAGAGTCTTGGATTTAATGCTGCCTCGAGATCCACCACACTTTTCACGTTATGAGAGGTTCAGCTGCACTCCTGTCATAGCCGGGAGAGTCCTAACTTGTCCTGCGTTCAATGAAGCCCCTTGGGGAAGGAGGGGAGCTCACTGAGAGGCGGGGGTTAAGGGCATAGGCTTTGGAATCATATCTTGCCTCTCCCACAACTTCGTATGTGGCCTTGGGCAAACCATGACACCTTGCCATGTGTCCATTTTTGAACCTGAAGCATGACATGATTGAATGAGTTGATATATGTCAGGTGCATAGCCCAGCACACGGGCCATCACACTGTCACCAGTTCCCTCTTCACGCCACCCCATCCCATCTTCCCTCTCACCAGCCCAGTTTCTGTGGAACATGCATTTGAGTTGCAATAGTCAGCATCAAGATGGTGGGAAATGACCAGCGATTTTTCAATCAGCAGACAACTAAGCCTGCACAAACAAACAAAACCAGTTTCAAATGAAAGGCACTAAAATAGAGCAAAACTTTAAGGTTGGATTGAAAATGAACAGCCCCCATGTGTAGGAGGCCATCTTTCTCCTTCTCTTAAGTTCTCTTAAGGGTCAATAAGGGCCTCTCGTCAAATGGTTTCCCCAATACCAAGTTTTCTTTTTTTTTTTGTCTTTTTAAAATCTCCCTGTAATAGTCTGCTAGAGCTGCCATAGTAGAGTACCCCAGACTTTGGAAGACTTAAACAAAGAAATTTATTTCCTCCTAATTCTGGAGCCGAGAATTCCAAGACCAAGGTGTTGGCAGGGTTGGTTTCTTCTGAGGCCTCTTTCCTTGGCTTGTAGATGGCTGCCTTCTCCCTGTGTCTTCACGTGGTCTACCCTCTGTGTGTGTCTGTGTCCTTATTTCCTCTTCTTACAAGGATACCAGTCATATTGAATTAGGGCCCACCGGAATGACTTCATTTTACCTTAATTATGTCTTTAAAGATTTTAGCTCTAAATACCTTACATCCTGAGGTACTGGGGGTTTGGACTTCAATATATGAATTTTGGCCTCCGCAGTTCAGCCCATAATACTCCCTGAAAGGGGCTTTTCACCACGGCCCCAGACTTCCTAGACTTCTCTCCTGCTTGGCACTCCCTTTCCCTGTGCCTGAACTCCAGACAGATGCCACAGAGCACGCGCTTTGGTAGAAGCGGCAAAGCAGCTTTCATCAGAGTCCTAGGACCCTGGAAAAGGTGAACAGCACAAAAAGCCTTCTGAAATTGGTGGGCGTGGAAATGAAGGGGCGTGGGTGGGAGTATTTTGGGACTGTTTGTCCTTTGCACGTATTAAAGGCTGGCCTAGTTTAAAATGGAGTCTTTCCTATTTTTTTTTTTAATTGTAGTTTTGAAAGAGGGTGGATGATTAGTGTCTGCGTGCAAGAGCCTGTCGTGGGGTAAAAAATAAGTCAGTGGACAGTTCTATAACTGGGTATAGACAATCTCAAAATGCTGGATAAAGGAACATAGCAAGATTCTTGGCCTTTTATTTTCTAATATCTTCAATATAGTTTTAGTTGATCTGTCTTCTTTAGCTTGGAGTCATAGGAGAGACGTTATTTCATTTAGTTTTGTCACCAGGAGAGCAAAGATAGTTGATTGTAATCATGACACATTGGGAATAAGTGATGAATCGAGTCACTTTTGTTTTGACTGCTGGGAGCTGAGCTTGCAGCCTGTAGTCAATGATTGTATAGGGCTGGCACCTTGAGTCTCTGTGTGTGAACTTTCCCTGACGCTATCCTACTGCCCAGCCTTTCTTTTCTGTATCTATGATTTCACTCTCTTTTTTATTACATTAAATATGTTTTTATAAGCTTTCTTCAAATCCATTAATCATTCAATCTGCCCATCCATCCATATATAATTATTCGGGAGTATGTTCCTGTATCTCAATATGACGTTGGAAGTAATCAAGCTTTAACCTTAATTAGAGGCTGAACCTCATTAATATTCTATCCAACCATGTTTAGCTCGTATCTTTCAAATTGAGATTAAAAATGAAAAGCAGAGATTCTTTTCAAAGGACAAATATGCTTTCTATGGCTTTGAAACATATTCTTTTGTAGATATTTTGACCATACATATCTGCAAATATATGTACACACACAGATACACATATATATGCAAAGGTTAATATAAGACACATGTATTTAGAATTCTGTCGTTTGGCATGATTAGGATTTGTGGGCTATTTAGTTTTGTCAAATGTTCTAGTTAATCACAAGTTACTTTTTTTTTTTTTTTTTCCGGTACGCGGGCCTCTCACTGTTGTGGCCTCTCCCGTTGCGGAGCACAGGCTCCGGACGCGCAGGCTCAGCGGCCATGGCTCACGGGCCCAGCCGCTCCGCGACATGTGGGATCCTCCCAGACCCGGGGCACGAACCCGTGTCCCCTGCATCGGCAGGTGGACTCTCAACCACTGCGCCACCAGGGAAGCCCACAAGTTACTTTTTATGTCGTATAAAAGCTATCAATTAAAACAAGAATGTGGGACTTCCCTGGTGGCGCAGTGGTTAAGAATCAGCCTGCCAATGCAGAGAACACGGGTTTGAGCCCTGGTCTGGGAAGATCCCACATGCCGTGGAGCAACTCAGCCCGTGTGCCACAACTACTGAGCCTGTGCACCTAGGGCCCGTGAGCCACAACTACTGAGCCCATGAGCCACAACTACTGCACCCGCGTGCCACAGCTACTGAAGCCCCTGCGCCTAGAGCCCGTGCTCCACAACAAGAGGAGCCAACGCAATGAGAAGCCCGTGCACCGCAACAAAGAATAGCCCCCGCTCACCGCAACTAGACAAAGCCCACACGCAACAACGAAGACCCAACGCAGCCAAAAATAAATAAATAAAAAACCCAAAAAACAAAAAACAAGAATGTGTACACCTAAAACTAACACAACATTATAAATCAACTGTACTTCAAAAAAAAAAAAAGAAAAAAAGAGCGGAATAAGGAAACAAATAAACAAGAATGCAATAAAACATTTTACTCTAAAGTTAGACCAGGCATAAACTGAATCTTTCTTTTTAATTCAAGCGGTACTTTAGTCTTGGGCTGATGAATGTAGCTGTATCACTGGACTAGAGATAAACTAGTCAATTCTAGACCTTCTGTTAAGTTAGGGGAATATCTACCAGAAATTGCAAGCATGTGATTTGGGGGCTATGTTTATACTGATGGCACGATGTTTGACACTTTTTAAATGAGATGCCAACATTTAAAAAATTGAGAGAGTTCACATAATAATCTAGATTTTAGGCTTCTCTTAAGTGATCACTGGTCCTGGACTCTAGAGGCCCTGCTCGTCTCTGTCCTGCCTGGTTCCTGGTGGTGTTTGAGATTGCAACTCCTGAATATGCCTTCATAGTTTATTGCAAATTCTTAATAAGCAATGATCAAATTATTAGGATGATCTGTGTTTTGCATCTATTTGGTACTTTTTAGTTTTCAAAAGACTTTCAAACACAGTAGCTCCTTGCCACAGCCCTGTGGGATAGGCAGGGCATGGCTTGCACCCATTTCCCAGTTGGAGAAGTTAGAATTCCTGTACAGAAGACACTACCCTCCATATTTAAGAAGCCTTGTTACCCATGAATTTATAAAACCTCTTTTGAGATTAAGTACATTTTTTCCTTTCAAATGAAAATGTATTTATGTTTTCTCCTGATTATATAAACAATACATTCTCAAAGGCAAAAAGCTTAATGAATATAGAAATACAAAAAAAGAAAGTAAAAATTACCTGAAATATTTTCACACAGAGATAATCCTGTTAATTTCAGTGAACTCACTTCAAAACCTCCCTAAGCATATGCACAGATGTTTGTATTTACATAAGTTTACCCTAAATGAGATAATATTAATGATGTGGCTATGTAACCTACTTTTAATTTTAATCAGGAATACATCCCAGATAGCTTTCCATATCTGTACACTGAGATGTACATAATCGTTTTTAAAGTAACATAGCATTTCATTTTGGGTGAAAATGAGATACACACTGAGATATCTTTATGGAGATATCTTTAACCATTTCTCCCTGGTTGGCCATTTAAGTTGCTTCCATTTTTTCCATTATAAACAAGGCTGTGATGAACATCCTTGTGTATGTATCTTTGTCCACTTGTTCAGTGAACCCATAAGGGCAAGTTACTAGTTTGAAGCTGTGTATTTGTGCCTACTTTAATCATCAGCTTTGGAGAGAATGTCCTTTAAATCCACATGAGCTCTTGGAGTTGAGGGCCAAGTCTATATTGAAGGTGTTCTAGTTTCTCCAAGGACAAGCTGTGTGACCAAGGGGATTGAGAATTCCACAAACCTTTACTGACCATCTTTTATATATATTAAGAAATATATAAAGGCAAATGAAACACGATTTTACATCTTGACACCTCCTTGATCTTGACACCTAATGTAGAAGTACACACACACACACAAACTATAATACAATATGGTAAGTGATGAACTTGTAGGCGAATGAGTCAGAAGGCAAAATAGATAATTATGCATGGGAAGGTCTGAGGCGATAACATTCCTGCTAAATCTTGAAGGGTGAATAGGATTGCAGCAAACAGAGATGAGGAAAGGCGTTGGAGATGGAAAGATGGTATGAGACAGCCTGAGCTCAGAGGTTTGGGGAGTGGGTATCCTGGTATGGCTAGTAATTAGTAATGGGAAAGCCTTCCTTGGGGAATGAGTTTGTAAAGCTCCCTTGGCCTCATCTTCCTCATTCATGAGGGAAATAATTTTGTCTACTTCAGAGGGTTAGAGGATTGAAAAAGGTAATGGATGTAAGTGCTTGAGCGCCCAGTCGGTGCTGTCATCGTGATCATTATTATCTGTTCCCTTCACAATTCTGCTGAACTCTCCGTTCAGCATTTAGCCTCCTGAACAGAAGTCTGGTCATCTTCCTGGGCAACTGTCCTGTGCCCATCCTCTAGGTGAGCTCCTGGGACCATCTCCAGCTCCTTTGCCATCCTCGTTGAGAATTCCAGCTTCAGATGTGGAGGCAGAGAGCAAGGAGGCTCACATTATTTGTTTCAATATCTTTACTCTGAAAAGTTTGTTTCTGTGCTGAAGACTGTTGGACATCAAGCTGGACTTCTAGTTTGGAGATGTGGAAAAGCCATATAATTTCAAATATTTTCTATGAAGTGCTGTAAATTTTTAGGGCCAGGAAATTGTGCTGTTTCAGGATGATGAAATGGAAAAACCCACAGGCGTGGAAGACTTTGTTTTGCCACAAGTCACAGTTGTACGATTTTGGAGAAATCCTTCATCTCCCTGGGTCTTAGTTTCATGATGATACTGACGATGGTGATGATGATGATGGTGATGGTGGTGGAGGAGAATACGAACCACAGTGAGAGAGACATGTGCCAGGCTCTTGACATATATTATTTAATACTGACAACAACCCTATAATGTTGGTATTATTATCCCCATTTTACAGATGAGCAAACTAAAGTCCAAAGATGATAACTCAGAAGACTATATAAATGTCAAAGTAAGTGTCAAAGTCAAGTTCAAATCCAGGGCTCTTTAGCTCAAAAAATCAGTGATCCTCACCCCTCCCTCCCTATGTTTTTTCTTCTGGGAAAATGAAGAGATTTGGTGAGATGACCTCAAAGGATGCTTTAAACTCTAAAATCCACAGTCTATGGAGACGTGCCCACCCCCATCCAAAGGTTGTTGATGTTATTGAATATAAGGTGGGATCTTTATTCCAAACAGGTTGTTCTAGCCCACCTGGCAGAGCGAGACAGGGCAGCGTACACGAAGGATGGAAAGTTGGTGTCATGGGCATCTATATTTATTCTGCCTCAGAGTAAGAAGGGTAGAAGCATGTCCACGCTTTCTGATGCCAGGTGGGATTAAATTCATCATTTGATTTGGGAGGTTTTGTTGTTGGCTGGTTTCAGCCACACCTTCTGAGCTAGTCACCTTTTATAGACAAGGGAGCTGGGGTGTTTTTTTGCAGGGAAAGCTACTCCACAGACACCCAGGGGGCCCTGCACAAGCGCAGGAAGGATGCCGGCCCGAAGTTACCCAGATTGTTATTCAATTCATTGACCCACACTGGTAAAGAGAGGTCAGCAGCCTGAGCCCTCCCTGCAGGAGGGAGGCTGTCCTCAGCCCAAGCAGAACTGGATTGACCAGTTTATTAGAGAGGGGTTGCTTTATGGGTGTGGGAATCTTTATTCTTGGCCTCTGGATTCACAGACCTGAGACTGAATCCAGCAACTGCCACACTGGCTGGCAAAGTACCTGGGATGCAGACGAGCCTCGTAAATGAAAAAGGTATTTAAAACTCTTAGTGTCAATGGGGCTAATTATGCTTCCTCCAACTCTTAAATTAATTAGATTTATTAATTGAATAAAGTGTAACAAATATTTTGTGTGGTAGAATAGACATACATGATATTTTTCATTTAACCATTTGTAAGTATGCTATTCAGTGGCATTAAATACATTCACGGGGCTTCCCTGGTGGCGCAGTGGTTGAGAGTCCGCCTGCCGATGCAGGGGACACGGGTTCGTGACCCGGTCCAGGAAGGTCCCACATGCTGCGGAGCGGCTGGGCCCGTGAGCCATGGCCGCTGAGCCTTCACGTCCGGAGCCTGTGCTCCGCAACGGGAGAGGCCACAACAATGAGAGGCCTGCGTACCACAAAAAACCCCACAAAAAACAAACAAAAAAACCCATTACGATGCGGGGTAGCCATCACCACTGTCTGTGCCCAAACCTTCTTCATCATCCCCAACAATAACTCTGTGCCCATTAAACAATACTCCCCCTTCCTCCTTCCCCTGAAGCCCCTGGTAATCTCTGTTCTACACTCTGTCTCTGAATTCGCCTATTCTGGGCACTGCAAGAAAGTGGAATCATGCAGTATTTGTCTTTTGGTGTTTGGCTTATTTCATTTAACAGAACATTTTCAAAGTCCATCCGTGTTATAGCATTGCAATATTGTGATTTATAAGAAATATTTGGTTGTATATATGGGGTCTTCAGCCACAGTTCTTGTCTCACAGCTCCCAAAACACTTGGAATTTCCTAAGTGTTGAGAGTGATCAAGGGGTCTTTTGTTATGTTAATGAAGTGACTTTTGGAAGGTACTGAAGAACCAGGGGCTGGTTGTCATTGAGCCAACCTTGTGTTTAGAAGGTAGAAACTTTCAGTCCCACCCCCTGACCTCCGGGGAGGGGAGAGGGGCTGGAGGTTGAATCAGTCACCTATGGCCAATGATTTAATCCATCGTGCCTATATAATGAAGCCTCCATAAAAATCCAAAAGAATGGGGTTCAGAGAGCTTCTGGGTTGATGAACATGTGATTTGAGGAGCTTGGTGCATTCCTGGAGGGTGTAGAAGCTCCGATCTTTTCCCCATACCTTGCCCTCTGCATCTCTCCCATCAGGCTGTTCCTGAGTTAAATCCTTTTATAATAAACTGGTGATCTGGTACGTAAAATATTTCTCTGAGTTATGTGAGCCCCTCTAACAAATTAATTGAATCCAAGGAGGAGGTCATGGGAACCTCTAATTTATAGCCAGTTTACCAGAAGCACGGGTAACAACCTGGACTTGCAACTGGCATCTGAAGTTTGAGGTGGGGAGATGGTCCTCTGGGACTGAGCCCTTAACCTGTGGGATCTGATGCTTTCTCCAGGTAGACAGTTAGAACTGAGTTGAATTGTAGGACAGCCAGCTGGTGTCTCGAGAATTGCTTGTTGGTGTAGGGAGCTCTCCACCCCACCATGTTGGAAATTAAGTCTCAGAACTAAAAGAAGCATAGATCAAAATGTCATTCCTTTTTCATGGCTGAATAATATTCCACTGTATGTATATGCCACATTTCCCCCCAATTTTCTTTGCTTTTACTGTGGTAAAATCTCTCATCTTAACCATTTTTACGTGTAAGTTTGGCGGTATTAAGTATGTTTATGTTGTTGCACAGCCATCACCGCCATCCATCTTCTTAACTCTTTTCACCTTATAAAACTAAAACTACCTATTAAACAAGAATTCCTCATTTCCCCTCCCTGCAGCCCCTGGCAACCTCCATTCTACTTTCTGCCTCCATAAGTTTAACTGCTCAAGGTACCTCCTATAAGTGGAATCATCTAGTATTTATCTTTTAGCGATTGGCTTATTTCACTAGCATAATGTCTTCAAGCTTCATCCATGTAGTAGTAAGCGTCAGGATTTCCTTCCTTTTTAAGGCTGCGTACTATTCCACTGTATGTATGTACTACATTTTGCTTATCTGTTAATCTGTTGATGGCCACTTGGATTGTTTCTAAACTGTTGTGACTAATGCTGCTATGAACATTGGTGTGCAAATATCTGTTGGTCCCTGCTTTCAGTTCTTTTGGATATATGCCTAGGTGTGGAATTGCCAGGTAGAGTGAAACAATCTTTTTTTTTAATTATATTATTTTTGAATTTTATTTATTTTTGTAGTACTCCATGTGTTTCTTTTCTTGTTTTTAATTTTAATTTTTTTTATACAGCAGGTTCTTATTAGTTACCTTTTTTTTTTTTTTTAACGGTACGTGGGCCTCTCACTGCTGTGGCCTCTCCCGCTGTGGAGCCCAGGCTCCGGACGCACAGGCTCAGCGGCCATGGCTCACGGGCCCAGCCGCTCCGCGGCATGTGGGATCCTCCTGGACCGGGGCATGAACCCGTGTCCCCTGCATCGGCAGGCGGACTCTCAACCACTGCGCCACAAGGGAAGCCCCTAGTTACCTATTTTATACATATTAGTGTATATATGTCAATCCCAGTCTCCCAATTCATCCTACCACCACCACCACCCCAGCCGCTTTCCCCTCTTTGTGTCCATATGTTTGTTCTCTGCATCTGTGTCTCTTATTTCTGCCGGCAAACTGGTTCATCTGTGCCATTTTTCTAGATTCCACATATATGCATTAATATATGATATTTGTTTTACTCCTTCTGACTTACTTCACTCTGTATGACACTCTCTAGGTCCATCCACATCTCTACAAATGACCCAATTTCGTTCCTTTTTATGGCTGAGTGATATTCCATTGTGTATATGTGCTACATCTTTATCCATTTGTCTGTCGATTGGCATTTAGGTTGTTTCCATGACCTGACTATTGTAAATAGTGCTGCAGTGAACATTGGGGTGCATGTGGCTTTTTGAATTATGGTTTTCTCTGGGTATATGCCCAGTAGTGGAGTTACTGGGTCATATGGTAATTCTATTGTTAGTTTTTTAAGGAACCTCCATACTGTTTTCCATAGTGGCTGTATCAATTTACATTCCCACCAACAGTGCAAGAGGGTTTCCTTTTCTCCACAACCTCTCCAGCATTTGTTGTTTGTAGATTTTCTGATGATGCCCATTCTAACCAGTGTGAGGTGACACCTCATTGCAGTTTTGATTTGCATTTCTCTAATGATTAGTGATGTTGAATATTCTTTCATGTGTTTGTTGGCAATCTGTATATCTTCTTTGGAGAAATGTCTATTTAGGTCTTCTGCCCATTTTTGGATTGGGTTGTTTATATTTTGATATTGAGCTGCACGAGTTGCTTGTATGTTTTGGAGATTAATCCTTTGTCAGTTGCTTCATTTGCAAATATTTTCTCCCATTCTGAGGGTTGTCTTTTTGTCTTGTTTATGGTTTCCTTGTCTGTGCAAAAGCTTTTAAGTTTCATTAGGTCCCACTTGTTTATTTTTGTTTTTATTTCCATTACTCTAGGAGGTGGGTCAGTAAAGATCCTGCTGTGATTTATGTCAAAGAGTGTTCTTCCTATGTTTTCTTCTAAGAGTTTTATAGTGTCCGGTCTTACATTTAGGTTTTTAATCCATTTTGAGTTTATTTTTGTATATGGTGTTAAGGAGTGTTCTGATTTCATTCTTTTACATGTAGCTGTCCAGTTTTCCAAGCACCACTTACTGAAGAGTCTTATTGTCTTTTTTCCACTGTTTATCCTTGCCTCATTTGTCATAGATCAGTTGACCACAAGTGCGTGGGTTTATCTCTGGGCTTTCTAATCCTGTTCCATTTATCTATATTTCTGTTTTTGTGCCAGTACCATATTGTCTTGATTACTGTAGCTTTGTAGTATAGTAGTATAGTCTGAAGTCAGGGAGACTGATTCCTCCAGCTCCATTTTCTTCTCTCAAGATTGCTTTGGCTATTCGGGGTCTTTTGTGTCTCCATAGAAATTTTAAGATTTTTTGTTTTAGTTCTGTAAAAAATGCCATTGGTAAATTGATAGGGATTGCATTGAATCTGTAGATTGCTTTGGGTAGTAGAGTCATTTTCACAATATTGATTCTTCCAGTCCAAGAACATGGTAGATCTCTCCATCTGCTTGTGTCATCTTTGATTTCTTTCATCAGTGTCTTATAGTCTTCTGAGTGCAGGTTTTTACCTCCTTAGGTAGGTTTATTGCTAGGTATTTTATTCTTTTTGTTGCAGTGGTGAATGGGATTGTTTCCTTAATTTCTCTTTCTGATCTTTTGTTGTTCGTGTATAGGAACGCAAGAGATTTCTGTGCATTAGTTTTATATCCTGCAGCTTTACCAAATTCATTGATTAGCTCTAGTAGTTTTCTGGTGGCATCTTCAGGATTCTCTGTGTATAGTATCGTGTCATTTGCCAACAGTGACAGTTTTACTTCTTCTTTTCCAATTTTTATTCCTTTTATTTCTTTTTCTTCTCTAATTGCCATGGCTAGGACTTCCAAAACTATGTTGAATATTAGTGCTGAGAGTGGACATCCTTGTCTTGTTCCTGATCTTAGAGGAAATGCTTTCAGTTTTTCACCATTGAGAATGATGTTTGCTGTGGGTTTGTCATATATGGTCTTTATTATGTTGAGGTAGGTTCCCTCTATGCCCACTTTCTGGAGAGTTTTTTTATCATACATGGTGTTGAATTTTGTCAGAAGCTTTTTCTGCATCTATTGAGATGATCATATGGTTTTTATTCTTCAGTTTGTTAATATGGTGTATCACATTGATTGATTTGTGTATATTGAAGAATCCTTGCATTCCTGGGATAAATCCCACTTGATCATAGTGTATGATCCTTTTAATGTGTTGTGGGATTCTGTTTGCTAGTATTTTGCTGAGGATTTCTTTTTAAAATATATTTATTTATTTATTTATGGCTGTGTTGGGTCTTTGTTGCTACTCACCGGCTTTCTCTAGTTGCAGCGAGTGGGGGCTACTCCTTGTTTCGGTGCATGGGAGTCTCACTGTGGTGGCTTCCCTTGTTGAGGAGAACGGGCTTTAGGCATGTGGGCTTCAGTAGTTGCAGCACGCAGGCTCAGTAATTGTGGCACCCAGGCTCTAGAGCACAGGCTCAGTAGTTGTGGCAATGGGCTTAGTTGCTCCATGGCATGTGGGATCTTCCCGGACCATGGATCGAACCCTTGTCCCCTGCATTGGCAGGAGGATTCTTAACCACTGTGCCACCAGGGAAGTCCCTTATTGAGGATTTTTGAGTCTATGTTTATTAGTGATATTGGTCTGTAATTTTCTTTTTTTGTAGTATCTTTGCCTGATTTTGGTATCAGGGTCATGGTGGCCTCGTAGAATGAGTTTGGAAGTGTTCCTTGCTCTGCAATTTTTGGGAAGAGTTTGAGAAGGATGGGTGTTAGCCTTTCTCTAAATGTTTGATAGAATTCACCTGTGAAGCCATCTGGTCCTGGACTTTTGTTTGTTGGAAGATTTTTAATCACAATTTCAATTTCATTACTTGTGATTGGTCTGTTCATATTTTCTATTTCTTCCTTGTTCAGGCTTGGAAGGTTATACCTTTCTAAGAATTTGTCCATTTCTTCCAGGTTGTCCGTTTTATGGCATAGAGTTGCTTGTAGTAGTCTCTTATGATGCTTTGTATTTCTGCGGTGTCAGTTGTAACTTCTCCTTTTTCATTTCTAATTTTATTGATTTGAGTCCTCTCCCTCTTTTTCTTGATGAGTCTGGCAAAAGGTTTTTCAATTTTGTTTATCTTCTTAACAAACCAGCTTTTAGTTTTATTGATCTTTGCTATTATTTTCTTTGTTTTTATTTCATTTATTTCTGCTCTGATCTTTATGATTTCTTTCCTTCTACTAACTTTGGGCTTTGTTTGTTCTTCTTTCTCTAGTTCCTTTAGCTGTGAGTTTAGATTGTTTATTTGAGATTTTTTTTGTTTGTTTCTTGAGGTAAGATTGTATTGCTATAAACATTCCTCTTAGAACTGCTTTTGCTGCATCCCATAGGTTTTGGATCATCATGTTTTCGTTGTCTCTAGGTATTTTTTAATTTCCTCTTTGATTTCTTCAGTGATCCCTTGGTTATTTAGTAATGTTGTTTAGCCTCCATGTGTTTGTGTGTTTTCCCTGTAATTTATTTCTAATAGTGTTGTGGTCGGAAAAGATGCTTGGTATGATTTCAATCTTCATAGATTTACTGAGGCTTGATCTGTGACCCAAAGTGTGATGTATCCTGGAGAATGTTCCCTGTGCACCTGAGAAGAAAGTGTAATCTTTGTTTTCGGTTGGAATGTCCTATAAATATCAATTAAATCTATCTGGTCTATTGTGTCATTTAAAGCTTGTGTTTCCTTATTAATTTTCTTTCTGGATGATCTGTCCATTGGTGTAAGTGAGGTGCTAAAGTCCCCCACTGTTATTGTATTACTGTTGATTTCCTCTTTTATAGCTGTTAGCATTTGCCTTATGTATTGAGGTGCTCCTACGTTTGGTGCATATATATTTATAATTGTTATATCTTCTTCTTGGATTGATAGTTTGATCATTATGTAGTGTCCTTCCTTGTCTCTTGTAACGTTCTTGATTTTAAAGTCTATTTTATCTGATATGAGTATTGCTACTCCATCTTTCTTTTGATTTCCATTTGTATGGAACTTCTTTTCCCATCCCCTCACTTTCAGTCTGTATGTGTCCCTAGGTCTGAAGTGGGTCACTTGTAGACAGCATATATATTGGTCTTGTTTTTGTATCCATTCAGTGAGCCTGTGTCTCTTGGTTGGAGCATTTAATCCATTCACATTTAAGGTAATTATTGATATGTATGTTCCTATTACCATTTTCTTAATTGTTTTGCATTTGTTTT
The DNA here is from genome assembly GCF_003031525.2 of Neophocaena asiaeorientalis asiaeorientalis. Classification (NCBI taxonomy): domain Eukaryota; kingdom Metazoa; phylum Chordata; class Mammalia; order Artiodactyla; family Phocoenidae; genus Neophocaena; species Neophocaena asiaeorientalis. The sequence goes on along the minus strand of NW_020173979.1, from coordinate 2,168,317 downwards.
TGTAGATCGTTTTCTTGTGTTTCCCACTTAGAGAAGTTGCTTTAGCATTTGTTGTAGAGCTGGTTTGGTGGTGCTGAATTCTCTTAGCTTTTGCTTGTCTGTAAAGCTTTTGATTTCTCCGTCAAATCGGAATGAGGTCGTTGATGGGTAGAGTAATCTTGGTTGTAGGTTCTTCCTTTTCATCACTTTAGATATATTGTGCCACTCCCTTTTGGCTTATAGAGTTTCTGCTGAGAAATCAGCTGTTAACCTTATAGCATTTTCCTTGTATATTATTTGTCATTTTCCCCTTGTTGCTTTTAACAATCTTTCTTTGCCTTTAATTGTTGTCAGTTTGATTACTATGTGTCTTGGTGTGTTCCTCCTTGAGTTTATCCTGCCTGGGACTCTGTGCTTTCTGGACTTGGGTGGCTATTTCCTTTCCCATGTTAGGGAAGTTTTCGAATATAATCTCTTCAAATATTTTCTCAGGTCCTTTCTCTCTCTCTTCTCCTTCTGGGACCCCTATAAGGTGAATGTTGTTGAGTTTAATGTTGTCCCAGAGGTCTCTTAGGCTGTCTTCATTTCTTTTCATTCTTTTTTCTTTATTCTGTTCCACAGGCTGCAGGATTTTAGTTCTTCTTGCTTCTGCCGTCTGCTCTCTGGTGAATGAGGCTATCTAAGAGTTTTGTGCAAGCTTCCTGATGGGAGGGACTGGTGGTGGGTAGAGCTGGGTGTTGCTCTGGTGGGCAGAGCTCAGTAAAACTTGTCTGCTGATGGGTGGGACTGTTCCCTCCCTGTTGGTTGTTTGGCCTGAGGCAGCCCAGCACTGGAGCCTACAGGCTATTTGGTGGGGCTACTGGCTGACTCTGGGAGGGCTCATGCCAAGGAGTACTTCCCAGAACTTCTGCTGCCAGTGTCCTTGTTCCGCAGTGTGCCCCAGCCACCCCCCGCCTCTACTGGAGACCCTCCAACACTAGCAGGTAGGTCTGGTTCAGTGTCCTCTGGGGTCACTGCTCCTTCCCCTGGGTCCTGATGTGCACACTGCTTTGTGTGTGCCCTCCACGAGTGGAGTCTCTATTTCCCCCAGTCCTGTCCAAGTCCTGCAATCAAATCCTGCTAGCCTTCAAAGTCTGATTCTCTGGGAATTCCTCCTCCTGTTGCCAGACCCCCAGCTTGGGAAGCCTGACGTGGGGCTCAGAACCTTCACTCCAGTGGGTGGACTTCTGTGGTATAAGTGTTCTCCAGTCTGTGAGTCACCCACCCAGTGGTTATGGGATTTGATTTTACTGTGATTGTGCCCCTCCTACCGTCTCTTTGTGGCTTCTTCTTTGTCTTTGGATGTGGGGTATCTTTTTTGGTGAGTTCCAGTGTCTTCCTGTTGATAATTCTTCAGCAGTTAGTTGTGATTCTGGTGCTCTCAGAAGACAGAGTGAGTGCATGTCCTTCTACTCCGCCATCTTGAACTAATCTGGGTGTACCAATTTTAAATGTACAACTTGATGATAGTTTACATATGTTTACTTGTAGAACCACTACCTAAATCAAGATTTAGAATATTTCCATTACTCCAGGAGGTTCTCTAGTGCCCTATTATGGGCAAACCTGTCCCTCCCCTGACCATGATCCTTCCATGTTCTCAGCCTCAGGGTCCCTCCCTGTCCAGGCTTAGAGATTCATGGAGGGTTAACTAGGTGAATGGATTAAAGGGTCACACACACATATACATGGATACACATGCATGCACACACACGCACACACTCACAACTGGTCTCTCTGTAATCTTGTAGGTCAAAGAAATAACTTTCAATCCATCTTTTCATTTGGGCTTTTTTGGTTCCTTGTCTTCTGAGATGTTTTTAGAGGACACAATGATTCTCAGCTCCTCTTTACCTTTTTGAGGATAGACTTGGAGGTCCAAGAAAGTCATCTTGCTGGGATGGCTTTTGAATTCCTGGGTCTGAAACTGTAAAGTCAGTAAGAAGCGAGCCACTGAAATGAAGGAGCCTCATCCGGTAAGAGATTAGAAGTCACAGGGCCCTCTCCTATAGGACATGGTCCATCTGCAGTGGTGGGTGGAGGAGATCTTTGGCTAACCTGGTGACCCATCAAGGCCCCTTGAAGGAGGGGTGGGTTGTGAAGAGTACAAAGGATAAAGGGGGACCAGGAAGGCTTTGGGGGCTGAGGTGGCCCTGGGGCTGGCTGTGACCCTCCCTGTATCTCTTGAGGTTACTGTGTCCACAATGTCCTTGCTTCTTGCTAGGTCCCTGCTCTTTCCCTCACTGCTGTCTGGGGGCCTCACCCTCTGCTCTGTGTATCTCTCTGATACTTCTGTTTATTCACATAGTTGGCCTCCATGGTTTGGGTTCACCATGAGCCCCTATAACTTAGCTCAGCTCCCACCAATTGCTGCCCCCACATCTCAGGATGTCCCCGGTCAGATTCCTACCAGAGGAGATGTGGTTTCTCTTCTTATGTCAAGCCGAACCAGAGGGAGCTGCTCAGCCTGGGACAGGCTGTCTGTGGTTAGGACCCTTTCCCGGCTCCAGGGCAGTGCAGGGACTTAGGGATAAGGCAGCCTTGGCAGGCATCCTGTTGACCATTCTCAGCCTCCTGCCTTCAGGGTATCATTCCCACTTCACAGCAGAGGACATGCCCACCCCAACACACAGCCTGTGTTGATGGCAAGGATGGATGTTGATGTTGGTGGTTGGAGGTGGTGTGGGGTGGGTGGGGGAAAAGAGGAGTTAGGGGGACTTAGGACCAAGTAGAAGGCAGTATTTTTCTCATTATGATTATTTCTATTCTCACCTATGTTCATGGAGTCCCTCCTGCCTCTGGAGTCCCATGGTTCTCCATGAATTCCCTGTGAACGGTGTTCACACTCCCAGTATGGTTATTACTTTCAGTATAGTTATTATTATTTTAATTGAGATATAATTGGCTTATAAAATTGTGTAAGTTTGAGGTGTACAATGTGTTGGTTTGATACATTTATAATTGCGATATGACTACCACTGTGGTATTACCTAACACCGACCTCTGTTGTGTCCCATAATTATCATTTCTTTGTGGCAAGAACAATTATGATCTAGTCTCTTAGCAACTTTGAAGCTTATAATACAGTATTGTTGACTATGATCACTGTGCTGTGCACTAGATCTCCAGAACTAATTTATCTGCTGGTTGTAAGTTTGTACTTTCAAATAACATCTCCCCAGTTCCCCGACTCCCAACCCCTGGTAACCACCATTCTACTCTCTGATTTTACAAGTTTGACTTTTTTAGGTTCCATATAAATGAAATCATAAAGTATTTGCCTTTTTCTGACTTTTCTTACTTGGCATAATGCCCTCAAGGTCCATCCATGTTATTGCAAATGGCTGAATAATATTCCATTGTATATATGCATGCTGCATCTTCTTTAACAGTTCTTCTGTTGACAGACACTTAAATTATTTCCGTATCTTGGTTATTGTGAAGAATGCTACAGTGAACATGGATGTGCACCAGTATGATTATTATACATAACACTAACCTTCTTGAGGTCTATGAGAGTTCCAGTTCCTCCATATCCTCACCAACACTTGATATGGTCACTTTTTATAATTTTAGCAATTCTGATGGGTGTATAGCAAGCCCTTGAGGAAATTAAATGATTTAATGTGCTTACATTTGTTTCCCACATGTGTTCATTCTAGCACTTACCTTTATTTTTACATTATTATTATTATTTGGTAACACAGGTGATCATGCATGAAATCAATAAGACATTCCATTGCATATGACAGAAAACTCCAGTTGGATTAATCATACGAGAGAATTTGTTGATTCACTCAAATGATCTGACTGAGGGCCTTCAGGAGCAGCTGGATCCAGAAGTAATGTAACCTAGATCAAAATCTCCCCTCTGCTTCTTCTGGCTTGGCTCCAATCTCATATCGATCCTCTCCTCATTGTCCCAAGATGGTTACCTATACCCGCCCCCGGCCCTGGGGCTGCATTACTCCTAATCATATCCAGCAGAGAAGAAAATATCTCTTTCTACAACTGTTGAACAAAATCCTGGGTTTTACTCTTATTGGACCAGTTTATGGAACATGAAGCACTTTCGTGACCAGGACAGTAGGATTATATGAATTAACTTTGACCCAAGCCAGGCGCCCAACCATAGAGTAGGAGGGTGGAATCAGTTTCCCCCAGGCACCTGGGGGAGGCATGGATATGGGAATAAAGGTCCAGGGCCACTCCTGAGAAACAGAACACATGCTGGGGCATCTGGAATAACCCATCTCCACTGAGTATGTTATATGGTCCAGAGCTGGAATGGACCCGAGTCCTTTTGTCCTCCTAGTTTGCACTGCCCAAGGACAAACCAGGTCTCAGCAGGAGCAATCCCTAAATTAGGGAAGCACTTACCCTGTCCGTGTTGCTGAAATGTTCCTCACTTCCCTGCTCAGGGCCAGACTGGAAAGCCCAGCGGAGCCTGGCTTTGTCTTCCCCACTGCTATCATTTCTTTTCTTTTCTTTTTTTTTTTTATTGGAGTATAATTGCTTTACAGTGGTGTGTTAGAAGACCCCGAATAGCCAAAGCAAACTTGAGGATGAAAAATGGAGCTGGAGGAATCAGGCTCCCTGACTTCAGACTATACTACAAAGCTACAGTAATCAAGACAGTATGGTACTGGTACCATTTCTTTAAACTCAATCTTAGCTGCAATGCAGTTGTCCCAGTTTCCAGGTTAAGGCTTCTGGCTCTTGAGCGTGAGTTACACTTCAGTTATTTGAATGAGCTATGATCTGTCCACAGCTGCTTGTTGGAGGATTCCGATCCGAGCCTCTGCACCCACACCCTCCTCGGCTCTTTCTTCAGCAGCTATGCTGCCTGTCTTACTGTAACTCTCAGGGAACCTCCTTCTTCCTTCCCAGCTCTCTTCCCTGCTTCTATTGCTCTTTTTCTTCTTTTGTTTTCCTTCACTCCATCTCTTTTTTGTTCTGCCTCCTTTTTTCTTCCCTTCGTTCTAGTTGCTGATGTTGGGGAGGGCTTACATTTTTTCTCGCTTTTGTTTTAACATTTCACATTACTGATGGGTGTTCCTTTTATTTTATTTCCATCTTGAAAACCTGGTCATTCGTGGCCAGCCAGATTGGGACCCTGGCACACTCAGACATTTCTTGTTCTTTTGTGTGTGGCCACTGGCTGTAAAAACAGTGTCTTGAGTCTCCAACTCCGTACTTGGAGGCAGGAAATCTGAATTTTCGCCCTGAGTCCCCCAACTAAGTGCTTAAGTTTCATTCTTCCTGAAGAGGCCAGAGGCTCCCAGTTCTTCTGAGATATTTGTGCAGTGCAGTGATATGCCCACAGCAATGTACCAGGCTGTTGGGAAAAGTAAACAAAGGTGAATCTAAACAAGCTGCTCCCTCTGCCCTCGAGGGCTTTGCGGTTGCAGACAAACATGGATTTGGACACCCCATGCTCTCCTGGCCCTCAGAACCCAGAGTTTCTTCCAGGTGCCAGGCCCCATGCCGTGCACTCCATTTGCAATCTTACTCATTCCTCCCTGAGAGTGGACGTTGATATCTTAGCCCCATCTCCTAGATGAGGAATACTGAGGCACAGAGCCTCAGACTGACTCGTCCAAGGCAGTAGAGCCTGCCTTTGTATTCAGACTTCTTCGCTCTGCCGTGTGGTTCTTCTTTCTTCCACTGACCACAGATTTCTAACTTCTGCTGTATAGCTTCTACAGAACCCGTCTCCTTTGTATTTGTGGGAAAGGAGGTTGAGGAGGACAAGAAAAAAGTAAGGAGGATTAGAGGCTAAAAAAGCCCACCCACACCTGCTGCCTCTGAATGCAGTTGCCGTCATGGCCCAAGTTGCTGGGGGGAAAAGGTTGCTGAATATTCCTAGTGTCAAGATTTAATTTTTCTAGTGTGGGCAGTGGGCCAGAGAGTGTCTTCCCTATAATGCACCTGCAGGCTCATTGAGGAAATAGCTATCGATTTATATTTACTCTGTGCAAGCCACACAGGGCTGAGAGCAAAACCAAGATTTGGGTCAATGATTTCTTCTCTGGAGACACCTTTAGTCTAGAGTACATCAGTGGCGATTCTGCAAGAAAGGTTGTGATCTTTATCCTAAGAGAAATAATAATGATAGTGGTATCAAACTCTAGCAGTGTCCTTCAAGTCTGGCTCTGTCCTTAGCATTTTGCATGTATTAGCTCATTGCTACAGTGCCCCCCAGCAGGTAGGTTTTGTTACCATCTGTGCTTTATAGGTGAGGAAGCTGAATCAAGAGAGGTAGTGGCTCTGTCCTGGGCACACAGATAATAAGTTGGAAGTAGGGATTTGAACCCTGGCAGGATGGCTCCAAAGCACAGCTGCACTCTGTCTCCTCCAGTGCCCCAAGCACTCAGAAAACCCACTCCACCCCCATCTGGGGGTTCTGAGGAGGATTTTTGCAGGAGAGACATTTGAGCTGGCCTTGCAGGGGAGGAAGGGGGCTGTCCCCCTGTGGACATGTGGGGGGCAGTCCCTTGGGCTGCAGGGCTGGCCTGAAGCAACAGCAGGCCCTCCACCCCCAGGGGCGGGAACCAAAGCCTGACATTTTGCTTCTCCAAATAACTGCATCACCTCGCGTGACTGCACTGGCGTCAACGGTCATACATCGCCCGTGTCTTGAAAACGTCAGCGATAGTGCATGTACATGGAATCCCAGAAGTGGATTCTGTGATGCACCTGAAGGCTTTTCCTTCAGCACTTCTCCATCTCCTGCTCTTCAACTACTCAGAGTGCCCTTGTGTTCTAGTGGGGCAGGACTGGATCATATGAGGAATGGATGGGTTTTTATTCTGTCCTTTGATGTGGTGGCCTCTTGGGTACTTAGGTTTGTCTTCTGCAGGCTAACATGTCTCAGATCACTCTGCTCACTTCTTGAGACCATGGAGATCTCCCTCCCTTCCTCCCTCCCTTCTGCGTGCCTGTCTGGAGGCGGCATCTCCTCTGGGCTCAGCCCTTTGTGGGCTGCTGCCCTGTGGGTGGGTAACAAGGAGGGTAGAGTCTGGTGGGGAGAGGATTGTGCAGTTGGATGATCTCAAACTCATGTCATGCCCTCTGGAGGTGTGTAGAAAGTGCAAAGCGACAGGGGGCCAGTACGGACTTCTGTTTGAGGGGTTACAGGAGGTTTCCAGGGGGGGAGGTGAGGTGTGGCTGACTCCGAAAGGACAGACAGGCAGATAAGGTGGAGGGGATTATCCCAGGAGTTACGGAATGGGCACAGCTGACAGCAGGCTTTGAGGGGTGACAGGAGGTGACACTAAATGGAGGGGAGGATTGGACTCATCTCTGGATCCTCAGTGAGGGTCACATCTCAGTCCGCTCGGTTTCCAGGTGAGAAAGGGCAATGCAGGTTCTGACAATCACTTGGGATTCTTGGGCCCTGGCTTCCCTTTCTACTCTCTCCTCGCTGGCCTGCAGTGGTTGCAGAACCCGTAGCAGAAGCCTAGCCACGGAGGCAATAAGTGCAATTTCTTCATGTGATGGAGAGACTTTGGAAGAAGGCTCCAAAGGGAACACATGCATATTTTCTCTTATTTTTGGAACACTTCCCTGCTGCACCACTTGTGGACACATCCTGTTCCCCATACCCGCTGGGCAGAGCCAGTTCCCCTGAGACAGTCTCTCGATGAACGTCATGAGCAAAGCGTTCTGAATTCTTATTGTTTCCCATCAAGATTGCACTCAGCCCTGATACGAGCCAGGTTCTTTCCCCATCTTCAACTGCATGGTTCAGCGCTGTCTGGGGTGACAAGACACCCCGGGTTGCCCAGGATGGAGGGGTTTCTTGGGAAACAGGACTTCCAGTTTCAAAATGGGGAAAGTTCCAGCCAGACTGGGACAAGTTGGTTACGCTAATTCCACAAGTTCTGGCCCCATAAAACCCCTTGTTCTTGTGCGGCTGGGTTGATGGAGAAGTCCACTGAATAGTTCTGGGGGTCACTTGGCACCTCACCTCCACGGGGGCTGCAGGAGCCATCATGCAGTCACTGCAGATTTTTCAAAGCCGGCCAGAAGCTAGGTCCTTCCTGTGCTCGGCTCTGATTGGTCCTGACGGTATCATCCATAGCCCTGTGGCCTGAGCACGGTTGCCAGGGAGATGGGATATTGTCATCAGCCGGGCTGGCTGACCCTTCCGAGTGGCACCAGCGGGGAGAGAGGAGGGGCAGGCTGCTGTGATGGGCCACCCCACCAGAACAGGCAAGGGAGGTTCCCCAAAGGAGCTAGGGTGCTGGGAAGACAAAGGCGTTAATGGCCCTACAGCAGTCGCAGCGGAAAAGAGCACGGGCTTTGGAGCTTCCACGCCTTTGTTTGAATCTCAGGAGTGTGCGACTCAGAAAGTTGCTTCTTTGTGCTCCAGAATCCTCATTTATAAATGGGAATAGTATTTCTCACCTTGCAAGTCTTGCTGGCATATTACGGGCATATAATAAATGGTGTCTGTAGTTATTATTGGTATTATGAAATCTGACCTCCGGCCCCCTGCCCTAGCTCCCTCCCTCCGCCACACCAATGCCGTGGGCATTTTGCCACCCAGTGGGGCTCACTCTGGGCTTCTTCTGATATATAGTTCCACTCTGTGCTCTGAGGACTCCGGGGCTCCTCACGGGCACCTCAGGGGCTTCTGGGGAGGATGCAGGGTGCATGGGGGGCTTTGGAGGGCTTGGCTGTGCAGTAGGACATCCTAGGCCCAGCATCTGTACTTCACTTAGTGCAGTTCAGCTCTGGGGAACCATTTCATGTTTGGTTTTTCAGAAAGGCTTCGTTTCGAGAAAGGACTTAAAAATACGTTGTCATACTGGACCTTACAGGGATACTATACACATTAGGGAAGCAAAAGTCGCAGATTGTGGCAGCCTTGGCTGGCTTTCAGGGTTTTGCTGACCCCACTCTCTCCTGGCCTTGGTCACAGAATCTCCAATGACCCACGATGGGGCTCTGCTGGGGAGATGACATTCTCCTCTCCCTGCCCTGGGGACTCTATCTTTTAAGTCAGTTCTATAGTTTCTGCAGAACTGAAAGCCATCACTCGAAGTCACACCTGGCCTCTTATTATTTGGTTGGTCTAAGCAGGTGGTTCTGTTCATCCTCCCATTACTTTCAAACAAAGAGGGGATGATGAAGTGACTGCTTGAATTCCACAGGCAGGAGAGCCCAGGAGTAGGCGTTGCCGGGGCAACAGTGATTGGCACAGGAGACAGGGGCATGAAATATCACTATCCTTCACACCTGACAAGGGTCCCTGCTCTTTTAAGGAGGTGTTGCTCTAACATTCCTGTGGACAGAGAGGAAACATCAGTTTCCTGGTTACAAATGTAACGCACATAGTAAGGTCCTCCTTCCTGTTCTGTGTGGATATCCCATACGCCCTGCGGGGCAACAGAAAGATGAGGGCAACAGGCCTGAGGGCCTCTCAGCCTTGGGGACCCCTCTGCCTTTGGCAATCTTCTCTGCCTCGCCATCCATGTGGGAGGCCAGTGTCTTACCAGCAGTCAGGTACAGGAGGTACCCACTTTCCAGGTGTGGTACCTCCCCCAGACTAAGACGTCATGACAGTTTCTTCCTTTCTTAAGTATTTCTGTGAACTTTCTCAGAATCACAGGTCAGGGCCTGGATTCTGTAAAGAGGACTTTAGCTGATTTATTCCCTGTATGCACGGGTTGTGGGGCAGATTTTTGGAGAAGTCCTACAGATATGTCTCTCATTATCCCAACACCCCTCTCTTCCATCCTCCCCTACGTACCCTTCTTGCTCTGCCTTTGTGTCTCTGCTGTCTGTCACCCCCGCCTCCTTGGGACCCTCCACATAGAGAAAGGCCCACTCTTTCATGAGTCTGCAGACACTATAGACTCCAGTTAGATGGGAAGGGGGTTTTCCTCTGCTCAAGCTTTAGAGAAGGGATGTAGGGGTGTGTGGTAGTCAGGTTCTACCAGAGAAACAGAGTGTCTGTGATACAGAATGAAGGGTTGATTTTAGGGATCTGACTTTATGCGCTCGTGGAAGCTGGTACAACCCTCCGTAAGGCCGTTGCCTCTGCATCTGGCACTGGGCTTGAAGTCAGAAGGGCTGGCTGTTGGTGAGAAGGTGACTGTGAAGTGGGGGAAGCCAGGGTAAGCTGGGACCCAACAAGGAGGTGCTGGGACCCGCATCAGTTTCATCCACCTGCAAACACTCCACCTACGGGACATGAATGCCCTGCAGGAGAAGCTGGTGCGCTTTGTCGCAGAGCAGCACTCCTGGCCCAGGACCCAGAGAAGCCGAAAGAGGAGATCCAGTGGGGGCCGAGAAAGCTGAAGCCCGGCTGCTGCCTGACACTCACAAGGTGAGTGACGATGCGCCCAAGCTGTACCTTGACCTTGAACGTGGATTCTGAGCCTGAACGTGGCTGCAGCTTCATGTCCATCTTCCAAATCCTGCACAAATTTCTCCTGTGGCCCAGAATTCTACGTGCATGGAAGAGAATTCTGGGAAAGATTGTTTCAGCTTGGCTAAATCGACGGGGTGCAAAGTAGTCACCACGTGGGGAGACAGCGGGTGATTTCAACCATAAACCACTTTCTCCTTATGACCTGTGGTTGGTTTCTTTTTAATTTTCTAAGGGCAAACACTCCTTAGCATCATGCAGGCCACAGAAAATAACACCATGACCACTATCTTTTCCACAGAGACTACACAGTTTCATTTCCCAAGAGGAAAATGTATTCCTTCTGTTACCGGCAGTTAACCCTATTCCATGTGAAGTGATCACCCTGGCGGAAGACGGTGCCTCTTTCTTGGGCTAGTTTTCGTTATGAAGGGTCCTCCACCTTAGCTCTGAATGCTTCCAGTAGTTTCTTCAAGATGCCCATATTTTTGCCTGCAAGGCTTCCTAGAGGCTAAAATCCTGACTGTCTGTGACGGTTAATTTTATGTGTCAACTTGACTGGCCTGATAATCCATACCCCATTCAACTCGCCTGTTTGGCCTGTGCAGAAGACAGATGGATTTTGGAGAATGACAGTGGATTATCTTAAGCTTAACCAGGTGGTGACTCCAGTGGCAGCTGAAATACCAGATGTGGTTTTATTGCTTGAGCAAATTAACACTCCCCCTGGTACCTGGTATGTGGCTGATGGCCTTTCCCTTCTGCAAGGTATCACACTGGTCCGTTACATTAATGACCCTATGGGGACTGGACCTAGTGAGCGAGAGGTAGCAACTTCTCCAGACTTACTAAGAAGAAATTTGTGTGTCAGAGGGTGGGAAATAAATCCAACTAAAATTCAGGGGCTTTCTACTTCAGTGAAATTTCTAGAGGTCAATGGAGTGGAGCATGTCGGGATATCCATTCTAAGGTGAAGGGCAAGTTGTTGCATCTGACTCCTCCTACAACCAAGAAAGGGGCACAAGATCTCGGGTATCTCTCTGGATTTTGGAGGCAACGTTTGCCTCACTTGGGTGTTGCTCTGAATCATTTACTGAGTGACCCCAAAAGCTGCTTATTTTGAGTGGCAGCCAGAAGAAAGCCTCAACAATAGGGCCAGGCTGCTGTGCAAGACGGTCTTCCACTTGGGCCACAGGATCCAGGAGCTCCAATGCTGCTTGAAGTGCCCGTGTGAGCCTTTGGCAGGCCCCTCTTGGGGAATCCCAGCACAGGCCTTTAGGATTTTAGAGCAAGACGCTGCCATCATCCACAGATAACTACTCTGCTTTTGAGAAACAGCTCTTGGCCTACCCCTGGGCCTTAGTAGAGACTGCACATTTAACTTTGGGCCACCAGGTTACCATAAGACCTGAGCTATCTGTCATGAGCTGGGTGTTATCTGATTTACCAAGTCATAAAATTCGGTGTGCATAGCAGTATTTCATACTCAAAATGGAAGTGATATGTACGTGGCTGGGCCTTGAAGACACAAGTAAATTACATGATGAAGTGGCCCAAGTGCCATGGTCCCCACTCCTACTACACTGCTTTCTGTCTCCCAGCCTGCACCATGGTCTCATGGGGAGTTCCCTGTGATCAGCTGACAGAAGGAAAGAAGATTGGGGCCTGGTTTACAGGTGGTTTTGCACGGTAGGCAGGCACCGCCTGAAAGTGGATGGCTGCAGCACTACAGCCCGTGTCTGGGACATCCCTGGAGGACGTGGTGAAGGGAAATCCTCCCAGTAGGCAGAACTCTGAGCAGTGTACCTGGTTGTTCACTTTGCTTGGAAGGAGAAGTGGCCAGTGAACTATTGATTCATGGGCTGTGGCCGATGGTTTGGCTGGATGGTCAGGGACTTGGAAGGAACATGATTGGAAAATTGGTGACAAAGAAATTTGGGAAAGAGGAATGTGGATGGACTCTCTCTCCCTCTCGCCTCTACTGCACTCCTCTCAAGCTACGTGGCTCCTTTCGGTTCCCCAGACACTTTGCAGTTTGTACTTGCCCTTCACCCCTTCTTGACCACTAGGTAAGTGGCCTTCCCAGTTACTCTCTGGCTCCTTACCCATTCATTGCCCTTCCAGCTCTCATCAGTCTGTACTTGTTTCTTTCTTCATGTGTGTCTGTTACCTGTCTCCCCTACTAGAATGTGGCTTCTTGCAGGCTTAGCCTTGTCTGCCCTGTTCATTGTGGTCTGTGCCCTTGCCTAGCAAATGTGGAAAGCACTTGATAAACATTGCTCAAATGGGTGAGTGGAGAATGCGGTGATGCTGTAGAGAACTGGGGAAAAACACTGGTGCAGATCAGAGGGGAAGTGTGTTAATGGTTCCGTTGGTCAACCACACCATGGGATGCCTACTGGCTCAGACCCCAAATGGGCCCTTGAGAGCTTGCAGTGAAACTTTTAGTATGAGAGCAAATATCACAAACCTGACATTCCAAATGAATACCCTGGTTGTATGAGCCATATGCAATTTTTCATGCCAACAATCATAATATGAATTGAGTGTTTACTATACACTCAGCTTTGACTGTGTAATAAACAAACACAGAATCTCAGGGGTGTTCAGCTCACCTGTCCACGGGTCAGCCAGGGTTTTCCTGATCTACATGGAACTTGGCTGGGTTGGGCTCCTGCTGCAGGCTGGATCCAGGTCTTTCCCACATGCTCCTCCTTATACTAGCTGGTTCCTTAAGCCAAGGCAAGATCACGAGAGGGCAATGCCAGTCACACAGGCATGTTGCAAGCCATTCTTAACATTTCATTGGCCAAAGCAAATAACATAGTCAAGTCCAAAGTCAGGGGCAGGGAAGCTCCCTCCCCACCCCCTGAAGAAATGGCAAGGGTTTGGATGTCTAACACTATAGTATACCATACTCCTATATATAGTATATATACAGTATATATAATATAGTATATGATATACTACATATATAGTATATATAGTATATACTAGTATATAATACACTATATATAGTATAGTATATACTATAGTATATATAGTATAGTATACTATATATAGTATAGTATATACTGTAGTACATACAGTAGAGTATATACTATAGTATATATAGTATATACTATAGTATATATAGT